>NW_010315824.1:0-10990 GCF_000700745.2 Antrostomus carolinensis
AACCATTCTATGATTCTACGATTCTATGAAAGTTATCAAAGTGTGTGGACAATTCCATCAATTCATACAAAAAGTACAACTCATATATGATAATGATAGAAAGAGGGATTCAGAAACACTGATTTTAGTTAGAGGGCTTAAAACCTTCTCAAATACCACTGAAAAAACAAATTGTAATCCTGGTAACAGAAAAAGAAAAAAAAAGTACCACCAAAGGCAAAAAATTATGCAAAGTAGAATATGAGTTGCCATGTTCAAAAAAATCAAAAAGTTTTTATATTACTATGTGAGAAGTTATTTGCTCCTTTAATGTATGAATACAATTAATTAAACAATATAGTAAGAATACAACTTTAACTAATAAATATTCTTTATTTCAAAATACACAAATAAATGTGTCTTACTGATTTTCTTACGGTATCTCCAATGATCACACCTGTAAAAGTCTCCCATTCCTAGGGGGGAATAAATGAACAACTCGGTTAAGTCACAAGACATCTTTAAAAATAAAGATTAATACCATGTAGGAAAAACAGAAAGATAAACAAATTAAAGCCTAGATTCCAAAAAAGTTATAAGACGTTTTTAAAACTCTAGGTCTTGAAACAACTCTCTCTTTCAATTACAAACTGATGCTCCTCTCCCAATTACAAAGAAAGTGCTTGTGCACAGAAAAATACATGAAGCCTCCCCAGTTTTAAAAGCAGAAATTGTGTAATATTTTCAATGAAGAAAAGTAGAAGTATAGTATGTAGAGACATGTAAAACAATCTCAGAAAAATCTATACATATTGATTCAAAAAGAGAATGTCTCTACCTAGAGCCAGGGAATTCTATAATATAATCTTAAAATTGTACTATAAATTTCTCATCTCTACGTAAAAAATTCATAAGTGCAGAAGGTTGAACTCTTTTGGGACAAGGACTTTGAATACTGAATCCTCTAGTAGCATAATAAGCAACTTCTAGCCTCATCACATTAAAAGCTATAAAAGAAATAACTTTAAAAGAATAACCACTTCATCTTCATTTTCCTAAATAAATATTTTGCACAAGCATTCTTTTCTTAACAATTTAATTAAAATAGCTTCTACCTTTCAGAGAAGTAAGAAAATTATTGATACTATTTGCCTGTTTTAATTCTTGAGTACTCAAATAATGCAGGAATGTGCATTATAGGTAACCTAGATTAAGCTGGTTAAGAGCTCTAACAGCTGATGGAAATGCATGCTAAGCAACAGCAACCAACACATTAAGCAGTACTTACAAATACTTAAGAAGCCTAGGCAGCCAGGCTTTAATTTAATCAGAAAGCTATCTGCAAGTTGCTGCCTTTATGACTTTATAAACTCAAGGGCTAGAAAGATAAAGCAAGATATTTCCAGAAGCTGAAAATAAATAATAAAAATTAATTAGGGAAGGTCTAATAATGAAGAGTAGCCAGTGTATGCCTCTACCAACAAGATTAATTTGAGTTATTTTTATCAGGCAGCTTCATTGCTGAAAAACTGTGGGACTTGGTCAATCCATATGTCTGCAATAAAACTACATTGCATTCATAACATCAAAAAGTTTCAATCAACCTTTCTTAAACCCACATCCTTCGTATAATCAAGTTCCATTAGTTCCTTCAAATGTCTTATCTGATTTTTTACCCTATACCCTTTTACCCTATAACGGACTCTCCTCTAGTGAACTGACACCTGCTACCATTTGATACTCCTTCTGGTCTCCAGCTTCTAGTACATAAAGCCATAGCTTTGTCTCTCCATTCCATGCAGGTATTTTTGATAATTAAATGTGTCTTGACTCACATTAATCAGCCATGTGTATGCAATGGTATTGAATCAATTCTGCATATTGTTCTACTGCAGGCAGACTTTATAGGATTCATTTCATTACACTATAGACAACTATAACTTTGGCATCTACATCTCAGCCAGTTAGTCTAGTCTGCTTGTATGGGCAATGGAGAGAAGCAAGCAATTTTAGTGGTAAATCATCTGACCTACTTTACAAAATTCATTTTTTATTAAACTAATCGCTTCTCTGTTTTTTTCCTACAAAGATAGTCTAGGATAACCTGCTCAGATGAATTTTAACAGGTGTTTATATTTTAGTTGCCAATTCAATCACCATTAAAAGTACCAATTTATCAGAAACATGTAAATTCACTATGAAACTCCGCATTGGGCAAAAGTGTTATCTAGCACTCACAGAGAGGAACATGCTATTACTGAGATGTGTACTGCCCTATGGAAATAAGGGTAGGCAGTACTTAAGTTCTGCTGCAATTTTGTTGAGAATATGGTAGCCTCCAAAGAACAGGTAAATTCCCCATAAATTAGGCATTTTCAGATTAGGTCTCATTCAGACCATTGTCAAAAATGTCACCTGACATCTCTCAATTTTTTTGTGAATAAGCTAATAATGCAGCACTTGCCTGAAAACTGGGTGGACAGCCATTTTTATTAAATGTGATTTGAACCTATACCAACTGCATCTTACTATGCAATTAAAAATATAAACCATTTCAGGATGAGTCCATCATTCCTCTCAAAGATAGGCCACTATGGTACAAAGAATCCAATACTCATGTGGCCAGAAAACAATATACAAAAAGGGCACTCTTTGTACAGTGCATTGTTGAAGACACTGTTGCAGATGAGGACATTAAGGACCACCGGTCTAGTGATTTCTAAGAAATCAAAGAATCAATTGCTGAAATGCACAGAAGATAACTTAATTACTTCATCTTCCGGGAAGACGCTTTGCTTTAAGTGTCTTCAACTGTAGGCTGCAGAATCAGACTTTTATTGTATTTCTCCCTAGGTCTTGCACTCCTTTTCTGCATTTCAATACCAAGGCATGATGGGCAAGCAACCTTTGGTCACAGTGAAATGGGTGTGTATCCACCACTTTACTTATAAAGGACTATCTGTGTTTAACTGGAAGGATGGATAAATGTCAGCCACATGGTGGTGGGAAACACTAAGTAGTACCTGCAAAAAACTGCAAGAATCCTCCATCTTTTCCAGACCCCTATTTAAAAGGCAAACATTTACCTACCCTTCTCATGGCAATCTTCACTTTGAGCCTAATAAATAGAATATTGACATCCAAAAGTAACTACCATAGAAAAATAGTAGCATATAAACCTAAAATCCGGACTTCTACATTTACTGACAAAAACGTTTTATCTACTTATTTACTCTTCATATTAAGTTTAAGTAAATCACTTGGGGATTTTCTCCTGTAGTACTTACATTCTCTTGAAAAAGTTCAGGGTGCATTCCTCGTACAAAATGTAAGGCAAACATTAGCTGATCAGCCTGAAATAAAAACAGTAAAAATGTATTTATATGTTCATAAAAAGTCACTTTTCTGCCTTTTTTATAAGTAACAAAACTTCATTAATAAAACACTTACAATTCCATAGTAGTGACTTAATGACACATATTCTAATTCAGAATTGACACATATCACTTCAGCTTATAGACAAACATTAAACCAAACCCTGTATCCAAGTACAACTAAAGTGAAGAAGAAAAAACAGGCACCCGAAACAAAGCGAACTTACTAAAGAGAATCCATTATTTTTTAAACTTGAAATCTTCTTATAGCATAATTTTTGAAACAGAATTAAAAAAAAAAAAAAACAACAACAACAAAAACAACAACAACAAAAAACCCCCTGTAACCTCCTGACTTTTTCCTAGGTCTGTTGTATCACTTGAATTTCAACCAGTCTCTGATCCTGGAGCAATAAACCAGGAATAAAGATTTATTTGAGCCATAGAAAAAACCATGCAAACATTCAAGACAGTATTTTTTTTAATAATATTGGCATATTGAAACTGTGATTCCTGTGTTCGTACACAGGAACTTTCATAGATGTGTTTTACTAAAGCTGTGCTGGAAAGCACAGATTACTATGTAATGAAGTCAACATGTGCTCTGGAAAATCAGGACCACTCAAAAATCTAGATGGAGGTCTCCAATATTCAAAGTCTGGCTGTAGTCTGCAAGATGTATTTTACCAGACAATAGAAGATATACATATATTTTCTCTCATCAAAGCTTTAAGTAAGCACAAGGAAGGTGGTACCTCTTATTTTCAAGAAAGTGAAACATAACTAAAAAGCATAAAGTACAGGTGAAAGGGAAGAACAGAAGAAAAAAACAATGATTCATGGGATTGGGTTAAGTCTGCAAAGCACAGGCATCTCAGCCAGCTGATAAACACAGCACATCTGCATTCCCACAGAAATCGGTTCTAATCTTGACAATGTTGTTTGAATTTTCCACTGTGTGGTTTCCCACATACATGCCTTATGTGTACCTCAAAATAAGTCTGATTGTCCTTAGCTTCAGAGAATTATGCCTCTGGAGAATATTTAATTACTAAGAATACTACCAAAAAATTAATTGCATAGAACTTTTCAGAAGACACAGGACCAAATATGATGAAACATACTTTGGGAAATATTATGTACGCATTTTAAGGTATCAGATGAACCGTTTGACTAATATTGGCTTTCTCATCTCAAAGTCTATTGTATTTTGAGGCCAAAATTACATAAAAGGGGTCAATTATTTTTGTTTTCTTTTTATTATTACTGTTGTCTCCAATAGATTCTTTTTACACTCCTGACACATCAGCTCAGAAACAGACAGATTAAAAAAAACAGCATAGAACAAAAACATGGAATAAGGGTGTTCAAGATGTTCGTTATCTTTGGGAAGTTTGCTCTTGTGCAGTGCAAGTAACTTCAACTGCGTTTGCATCTGTATTTCAAACAATACAGATGTATTATTTAACAATTTACCTGGTGATTAAGTTCCAGAATTATGGTTGACTGAATAAAGGGACACAGGTGGCTTAGAGACCATATCCCTACTAGTTTTGGAATTACTAACCTTAGAAACTACCAAGAGATAGCTTAACTCAATTCGTATGAGCCACAGCCGCTTTAAACTGGATTTGAGTAACTGCAGAAATGCATGATGACAGCCACAACAAACTCTTGGCATTATTTGTATCTCTATGGATATCAATACACAGAGTTGTTGTTTGCTGCTTTAAATAGTAGCACCACTTCATTTTCCAGCATACATGAAGTCCACGTACACACAAACATAACTATTAACCACAGACAGACAAACAAAATAATCCTTCATAATTCTAACATGCTTAAAAAGGCATAAACTTGTATCAGCCATACCTTTTACAAAGACACTAGTAAGCCTCAGTGTCACAGCAGTCTTTAAAAATTTTCATGGATGAAAGGCAGAATTATCAGCAGATTGCTGACGGCATGAGGAGCTTCTTTGTTCTCTTCACTATCAGAACATGGTACTAAGCTGGTTGGACCATTAGTCTGAAGCTGTATGGTCACACTTACACTTTCAGTATTTTCTAAACTCCAATCTGATCATTCATAGTGAAAATCTTTCCTATTAGAAATCCCGTCTCTGTGCCTTGCTTTTGAAATCTTTTCTGATATATAAAAACAGTTGCCTTCCAATATTCAAAAGATGTGGTGACTTATTGGAAGGCTTCACATACTCATGACTTCAAACACAAACATTAAATTATTATAAGAATATTTCATGAGAATCCACTTGGACTTTGATTAACCAAATAGAAATAATTGCTACCTCTGCATCCTCAATATAGCATTTCTAGATTGGGTGGAGAGGGGAGGAGGTGTAAAATTTTCCAAGACCTTTCCATTCTCACTGATTAAACTCCAGATTTGCATGATTTGTACTACTGCTCAAATCATCTGTGCAGAGCTACTATGTATACTTCAGCCTGGTACCATGAGACAAACACGTCTTGTTATGACTGTTCCATGTGAAAGTAAATTTAAAATTGAAAGTGAAAGGCATGTCTATCCTAGGTTTTCACCAAGAAAGCAAGAAGACAAAGGCCACCTGATTCAAATAATGAGCAAATAATAAATACATTGAGAACATTATCTGGAGGAAAAGAGGAACACACAGAAACAAACGAGGTAGCAGGCAGTGATTTGGGGCAGGATGTGAAAAGAGAAAGGAGAATATTACAATGGGGCTTTTTGTTTCCTTTCTTAAAAAAAAAAAAAAAAAAAAGAAAAAAAGAACAAATAATCATACAAAACCTTACCATGACAGCTAGGTCTAACACTCATACTTAGGAATGCTAGAAAAAAGAGTGAACAGAATAAAAGTGCTCAGACGACTGTGAAACCTGGGACTGGCTGTGAATCCAGAATGAGGCAGGGATGAGGAGCCAGAGGTAAAACAAATAGGACTAGTCTTGTCCATTAGAAAACTGCTCTGTGGAGAAATGTGCATAAGCAATCTTAAAGTTGTCAAATTCTAATTTTTAGTCCTCATTTTGCATGTTAAATATGGCAAGTATAATTTTTTTGCATATATTATATATGTACTGACACAATACTGCTTATTTGAAGCAGATCAAGTGTTGGTTGCTGAAAGAAGATTTTCAAACCCAGTGCACTGTAAAAAAGCCAGAAAAAATACAGTCTTACCTTAAACAAACAATGACAAACATATTCATACACTGTATGTTTTAATGATCCAATAAGTGACTTTATTCTTTCCTCAGTATTACTTGAATCCTAAAAAGAAAGTTTGGATTTCAAAATTTCATGTGGAAAAGAAAAATCTTTTTATGTACCCTGTAAATTTCAGCAGAATTACACAAATAAGCTAGACTATGTGACACTAACTAGTTCTAAAAAGAAAAGAAACTAATAAAGACCGTGAAAGCAATAACAAGAAGTTAGGTGCTCATGCTGTGGAAAAGAAGTAATAGGTAAAGAACTTTATAAAGAGGGCAAGTTCACATAGGTGGAACCATGTTCCTGGTAATGACTAGAGCTGAAGCAAAGGTGTAAGCACAGATGCCAGAATAAAGGGTAATCCAAAAGCTACATGATGAAAGGCTGGTGAATGCCTTTTTCAAGTGGAAACAAAGAGAAATAAGATGAATTCTGGAGATGCTGACTAAAAAGAAAATGCATCGTTACTCAGTGTGGGTTTTTAGATCTAAAGAGTGAGGTGACAAGGGATAAATCTGTAATTTTGTGCTTCAGTGAGAAGAATATACTGGCTATTAGAATACAGAAGAGCAAAAATTACATTTTTAACAAGACAGGCTGCATGCATGCTTACAAACTGTATAAACGTAAACAAAGTTTTGATCTTTCTTCAGGTAACTGAACCATGTAGAAATACAGGTCTTTTCTTATCCTACCTCATGTTGATAGAATTAGAGTTATTTGCAGATTAGATCATTAATTTATTTAAATAAAGTCTTCAGTAAAGTTATAAAAATTATGGTTTTCCTAATTCACATTAGACAAAGAGCAAGCCTGAAATTACAAATTAGTTACTTTCTTTCAGATGGCACAGCAATTTTACAATTCATATGTAACATAAGATTATTAAAAATTCCATGTGCCTGTATTCAGAATATCTAAAGCACAACAGTTCAGCATCGCTAGTTATTATACATTTCATCATCAGTTATTACACATAATTTTCTAAAAAAATGTCCAGAGCAACTAACAAATTCTAAGGAACAAAATGGATTGATTCTTCTGCAGCATTAAAAGTTTCAGGAAAAGAGAACACACCTGCTCGCTTTGCAGAGCCCTTTGGAAAAGCCGCAGGAAAGCCGCCAAACTAAAACGGTACATATTATTAATTTTGGACAAGTCAGAGATAATAAAGTACATCTTGCTGGCAGTCTCAGCTAAAGGGAGATAGGCATCCCTCTCCTGTGAAGAAAAAAAAAACCAAAACCACACATATATAAGAAGCAGTACATGATTGCCATCTACTGGTTATTGCTTAAACATTCATTCATCCCACTGAAAAAACATTCAGATGACTCCCACTGCTTAAGAAAACTGAATCCTTTCCAAGTTTCTTCAAATTGAGAGATGTGAACTCCAGACTTCAACACTGCCTTTACATTTCAAAATTGGAAGAAAGCATTTGTAGTAAAAACTTCTTTAAATTATGAATAACATTTTGGAAATTAATCCCTAGGGCATTGAGGCCTCTTCCCACCATAGAACGCGTCCCAGAATTCAACAGAAAATTTTAAACTAAACAAATAAGAACACAGAGGAAAACTCTGTGTTACAAAAACAGCATGCCAGATGCATCACCAATGATCTAAATTTTTGCAATAGCAAAGGATACATTGGGTAAGAACATCCATATGATCCATACTGTTTGCAATAGCAGAAGGCAAACATAAAGTCAAAACCCATTACTTGCCAGTAAATCCTTGGGGAAAATTCCTTTAATTCAAACTCACAGAATTTAAATTGTGTAGCTATTCACCATGTGTAAAACAAAGGAATTTAATTAGTGAAAATATTTGCTGTACTTGCATACCCCAAATATCTTTTACTCTGAAAAACTAATTTAGTATTTTACTAATCTTACACTCCCGTGGATGTATATATCCTCTCTATACAGAAGATTATTATTTTTAGCAGTAAAAAAAACAGCAATAAAAGATTAAAATATTCTTCTACCTTATCAAGGAAACTCTGAAGTCTGTGAGATTCAGCAAGTGATTCTTGGATAAGTGCACTACTTGCTTTAGTCTGATTCAAAGATTCAATCAGATCCTTATTTTCTAGTATATTGCCTTGAGATGTTGCAAGTGTCTGCAAAAAAAACCAAAACAAACAAACCAACAAAAAAACCAGTCATCTATGTTATATTAAAAAAAACCCTGTAAACTCACCATTTTGGAAGCTGTCCTTTCTGACCTGTACATATTTCTAAATCATCGAATTCATCAAGTGTATTATAGAGGTAGTTACTCCAAAAACCAAGATGTTGTTTTAAAGAAGCATGGAAAATAAAAACCAAAGAACAAACTCCAGAAATCCAGATTGCCAGGTTCTGAAACGTAAGTCATCAGGCAAACTTTTGAAAATTATTTCTATGATCAGTCGTATGCAGTAATCCCCATTGGAAATACAAATTAGGGTATTTTTTTCTTCTATCTAACTACCAATTTAACATGAAATTGGCTACTCAGATTGACTTCCTGTACCCAGTCATTCATAAATTCATTTTCCTTCAAAAACATTCCAATATCCCCTATACACTTTAGTTCTCATTTCCAACCAAGATGAACAGTCACAATTACAACAATTTAAGTTTTGTAATCAGAGATCCCTTCAAAATCCTTGAGATTACCCCACATTTTCCCTGAGTTCTCCTGTGCAAACAATTTCTAATAAGAAGTGGGAAAAGCTTGAATGATTCACTGTTATTTAAGGTTTTTTTACTAACCTTCAGTAAATACAGTTCCATACAATTTTTTAGTCAGACAACAATACAAAATTGCCTTCTTGTCAGTTAAGTCAGTTCTGAACAACTACCTGGAGGACAGCATTGCAGGATATTTGAAGGCAGAGACTCAAAAATTAGAATAGTAGAATGCACTTATTTCTCTAGTTGAAAAGAGTTTAGGACAAGATCTTCTATTTTTTCAAGGGGTCTGATTTTCTATGAGGAATCATAGTGTGAGCTGTGAGAAAGCCACAGCATGTATGTCTTTACTCCAAGGCTTTCAGAAGAAAACTAGCACAGTACTTCAGATGGATTGCTAATGTTGCTTTAGGATTAATTTGAATTTAGCTAGATCGCCTCCAGCACTGACTTCTTAGTTGACAAAGTCTATGTAGCACCTGTCAGTTTCCACTAAGCTTTTGGTTTCTTTCTTCAGGGTCAAAGAGTATTTTGATTTTAGTGCTAATAAGAATGACAAAGTTGAAAACAACCTTAGTGGTTGCTTGGCCACTTTTTGTTGCAGATATCTTAGGCATCAATTACTTGAAATTTTGCACTTGACAATTCAGATTGGACAAATGTAAAAGATTTTGGAGTTCCAAGATCACACAAAAAGTCTGCTCTAAAAAGTGGACACTTTTTGTTGCGTCTCTGAACTCTCAGCTTCTAGTAAACAATGATCAACTTTTAATATTGAATTTTAAAGTACCAGTTTCCCTCTGTCTGTAAGAGGGATTTGCCCCATCACAGTATTAAAAAAGGTTTGAGATTAGTATTTGAGACTTAATAGGGAGTTTAATAGGGACAGTAAATGTGAAAATTCAAATCACATTATATAATTATGTGCAAAATTCTAAAATTGAGTTATTAATGGCCAGTATAATAAAGTTCAGTTTATTACTTTTTGAGGAATCTGTAAAAATTATTAGCTTATGCTTAAGTCCATTGTGCTGGATACTGCAAAGTTCTATGGCTCAGCTACAGATTGAGGGTTTTGAGGCAGCAGGTCAATCTCTCTGTATCCATAACCTATTAGAAGGAAAGAGGATTTGAGGATCCATTCCTATAGGCATGAAGTACAGTTTCTGTGAAAACCATGAAAAAATGCTGTAGGAAACCAATTAGAAAAACAATCTGAACAAATAATTCTGGCACTATGACTAATTTGTAATCCCCTGGAACAAAGGACTGTTTGCTCAAGGATGTAGAGAATGGCAAGAGATAAAACTTGATAAGGGCACAAGGAGTAGAGACCGCCTGAGCCTTTCCAAGAAATGTCTCAAACACTCACAAGAACGGTGGAATAAAAGGGGAAAGTAAGTGCCAGAAAGTGGGAGAAAAAAAGAAGGAAAAAGAAGAAGACGAAAAAAACTTCCAGACAAGTGTTCCTACAGACCAGAGAACTCCTCCACTGGCTGGACCAGTGCTGGAACCCAGACGAGTGATCTCTCTCTCTCTTTCTCTCTCACTCTTTTACTTTCTTCCAGTAAGTAATGCAAGGCAAATATTAAGCATTTCTCCTACCTAACTACTTATTGGTGAGCCTGGTTGCAAAATAAAAGTCTCTGCTTGCCCAGAGACCTCACATGGTTGTGCACACCTTATTCCAACCAAGAGGCACAGCATGGTTGTGCACACCTTATTCCAACCAAGA
>NW_010315825.1:0-12601 GCF_000700745.2 Antrostomus carolinensis
GGCCCCGGACGGAGGTGGGGGCAGAGCTGCGGTGTCCCGCTCGGAGGGACAGCGGTGCCGCTGCGGGGCCCGGCCCCATCCTCCTCGTCCCCCAGAGCTGTTCCCCCGGGGGCAGAAGGGCTCCTGCCCCCAGCCCTGGCGTCCCTCCTCCCGGCGATGGCCAGGCCCCTGCCCGGGCCAGACCTGATGGAGGGTTCCCCTTGTGGGTTTGGTTGGGTTTTTTTTCCCCAAAAGAAATTATTCCCTTCGTGTTTTCCTTTTCATTCAAGTAAATTAGATCCACATTTTACTTTGTGGTGGTTTTGTGGTTCAGGAAAGGTGATGGGATGACAGCTCTGGACCTCTTTGCCCAGAACTTGCTCTACGGAAGGCGGCAGTGGTTTTCTTCATCACTTGTATGCCTCAAAATTTGACCAGAAAGGACAATAGCTGAAAGGGAAATTCAGTCTTTAGTTACATGCAGCTACCTCCCAAGACTGCCAATATATACCATTTAGTGCCATTTCTGATGACAGGAGTTTTTATGTGTCCATTAAGAATTGGACAGAGATTACCAGTGAACTTTGATGGTTGCCAGTACTGGTAGTAACAACTTTCCATCCCTACTGATTTGGCAGAGCCCTAGCTGGTGATGAGGAGCAGTGAGGCTCGGTCCCGTTTTCAGACTCTAACCCCTATCCAGTATGCCAGGCTCCCCTTGGTTCTGTGGGTGTATGGGTTTTTCTGTATGAGCTTCTGTGGTACTTCAGTTTTAAAACTCTTTATCAGTGGTTTTTAGATGGGGAATCTAACTGGTACTTTTTTCCCAAGATGGCTCTTTACACAGCAGCATTGTGATCAGGAGGAACAAGTTTGTGATTCAATATGTCTTGATTAAATAAAATTTTAAAAATTTTTCAAAAATTTTGAAAAAGCAGAAGGAGCTGGCACACCAATGCATGGTTAAATTGGCGAGTTTTGCTTTTCAGGGATTTATGCAAACACTTGTTTATTTAATTACATCTCATTTAAGGACACGCACTGAGCGTTTTGCTTTGATCTATGACTGTCACAACATTCAGCAAATGCCACAGGAAAAGTCGATGAATAGCGCCTTTTCTCACTCGGTGTCATGTCTTACCACACTTTGATGGGAAACTGTAACTGAACCTACATTTGCTCAAAAAAAGGTTGCTTCGAAAGCTTTGAAGCACCTTTTAACAAACCTGTCCTGAATTTCAAGTAGTTGACACCACTTGAGATGGGTTGAGTTTCTCTGGAGTTCAGGTTAGACTGTGACCCTTTCACAGGCTTTCCCTGCACATGTTTCCCTGTCACAAACCATTTGTGACCCAGCGTTTACCTTCCAGGCTGTGCCTGCATCTCCTGGACGTATGTCAGGAAACAGGAAAGAGTTTGGAATATCTTCCTTTTTTAGATTTTGTTCAGTGTAACATACTGTTCCAGACCTTTGTTGTCCTAAGTGAACTGGGAAATACTCCCTGCTTCACATCATGAGGAGTATTTTACTGGCTCCTCGCTTTTTGTGCCATAGGCAATCGCTGTTTGTCGGGTAAAGTCTGCTGGGAGCTTGGCTACTGCAAAGCAGGAATTTGAAACAGTTGGCTTATGCAGCAGGTATTACAGATTTACTGAGTATATCCTGTCATTTTCACAGGCCTGTGTCTCTCCAGGGAAAGGACTTTCCAGTGAAACAAATAAGGGAAAAAATAACTGAATGGTTTATCTTCCATCTGCCTCAGTGTTTCGTGGCCACGCGCAGGGACCGCCGAGCAGCATGAACATGCCGTGTAGGACAGAGGCTCCTCCAGGTGCTGGTGCTCCCTCTGACAGTAAGTATCCAGCACCAAACCAGAGCACACCAGAGCTTTACAGCCTTGTGAACTCTGGGGAAAGATCTTATTAAACCCAGTGTCCACCCCTTTTTTGTACAGTATTTAATTTCCTCTTTCTCACTGTCTTTTTCCTCTGCCCATCCTTTGTTGCACATTTCTTCCGTCTCTCCTCCTTTTTCTTCTCCTTTTCCCTGTTCCAGTCTTTTTCCCAGTGGCCTTTCCTTTCCTAATATTACCTACCTTGGGCTGGGCCTCTCCCGCAGCCGCTGCCAGGCCGCCAGTTCCTGCCACACTAAATCAGTCCTCCCAGCGTCAATGGCTCCTCTCAGTCCCTCACAGGAGGTGCAAATCCAGTGGGGCAAATTAAGCACAGCGACGCGCAGGCCGAGCAGCCTGATAGCCAGAAGGCTTCAGCAGCTAAAATTCAAGTGGGTTCAGATTTTTTTTCATGCTTTGATTTGCTCAGAGTATATGCTGAATTCTGAGCATGGCATTTCCTATTTCTTCCTCTTCCTTACTGCCCTCCTCTTATCTGTGCTCATGCCTGACAGTTTTTATACACTCTGTGCCTTGCCTGTGGTGTCTAATATTTGTGGGGGTTTTGCTTTGCAGTGTTGGTGCACTGAGAGGCACTTTGCTTTGTAGGTGCACTGCACGTTCCTCTGGCTGCTGTCAAGGTGTCACAGAGGTTCCTGTTGGGTGAAAGTGGAGGGAGCACTCGTGAGCCTCTTAACTCTGCAGGGAAACAGAGGAGGAAAATTTGCAGTAGTACTCAGTTGTGCTCATTGCTGCTTCAGTGTGTGAACTGCGCTGCTATACAGAGATACCTTGCACAGGTATAAGGGATGTAGCAGCATAACAGAGGCAAGAAGCATCCCAGCTGACGGTCAGTGTGTTCCTGTTGAGCCCCTGACTGGCAGTACGTACTGCACCACTTTCTCACCCCAAGCTGGATGCAGAAATGCAAAGCAGTAGCAGCCAGCTCCTGCTTAGCTCCTCCTGCCCAGTCAGAGACTCAGAACACCTTTGCCACTGTCATTCAAGGATCTGGCATTAACTTTGTTTTAGTACCAGCCACTACCATGTCCTCAGTGAGACAGGTGGATTACTGAATATATATTCACCTACTCTCACACATGTGTGTCTGAACACTAGGCTACATTCAGAATCGTAGAATCATTAAGGTTGGAAAATACCTCTAAGATCATCAAGTCCAACTGTCAACCCAACACTACCATGCCCACTAAACCGTGCCCTGAAGTGCCATGTCTGCACGTTTTTTGAAGACCTCCAGGGATGGTGACTCCACCACTTCTCTGGGCAGCCTGCTCCAGTGCTTGACCCCTCTTTCAGTAAAAATTTTTTTCCTAATATCCAGTCTAAACCTCCCCAGTGCAACTTGAGGTCATTTCCTCCCATCCTATCACTAGTTACTTGAGAGAAGAGACCACCACTACACTCTCCTTTCAGGTAGTTGTAGACAGTTATAAGGTCTCCCCTCAGCCTCCTTTTCTCCAGGCTAGACAATTGTGATAGTTTCTCTCAGCCACTCCTCATAAGACATGTTATTTACATCCTTCACCAGCTTTGTTGCCCTTCTTTGGACATGCTCCAGGGCCTCCATGTCCTTCTTGTAGTGAAGGGCTCAAAACTTTACACAGTATTTGAGGTGTGACCTCACCAGTGCTGAGTACAGGGGCACAATTTACTGATACAGGCCAGGATGCTGTTGGCCTTCTTGGCCACCTGAGTACACTGCTGGCTCATGTTCAGCTGTCTGTCAACCAACAACCCCAAGTCCTTTTCTGCCGGGCAGCTTTCCAGCCACTCCTCCCCAAGCCTGTAGTGTTGCATGTGGTTGTTGTGACCAAAGTGCAGGACCCAGCACTTGGCCTTGTTAAACCTCATACAGTTGACCTCAGCCCATTGATCCAGCCTGTCCAGATCCCTCTGTAGAGCCTTCCTACCCTCCAGCAGATCAACACTCCTGCCCAATTTTGTGTCATCTGCAAACTTACTGAGGGGGCACTCAATTCCCTCATCCAGATCATTGATAAAGATACTAAATAAGACTGGCCCCAAAACTGATTCCTGGGGGACACTGCTAGTGGCCAGCAAGAAGGTGCAGTTTGCATCCGGCACATCCCTATAGCTGAAGTTTGCAATGAAAAGACTTACAGGCTTTGGCACTCCATGGCACAAAAAAAAAAAATAAAAAAAAGAATCAGGTGGTCCTAGCGAGTACCTGGCTGCACATGGATTCCTTAGTCATCTCTATTGTTCTCATCCCATGCAGTGATGTAGCTGGCAAAGGATAGCAATATGTCCTGAAATCTCTTTATATATTCTAGAAAAAAAAATTCACAGTTGTGTCTCATGAGTTTCATGAAGGAGGCAGAGGCATCAGGAGCATACACAGGTTCTTCCCCAGCATCAGCTGAGATCAAGGTCCTGGACAGAGATCCCACCCCAGAGAGTTAATCATCCCAAATGACCTCAGTAGAAACATCTTAACTTTAAACTTTGGACCTCAGGGTGCAGCATTTCCCAGGGGAGCAATGCAGGCAAACTGACCTCTGTTAAGATGAAATGAGCAAGCTCAAAATAAAAGTGCTCATGATTGCAAGGAGTTACTGGAGCTAGCTGAACCTGATTGCAATCAGGTCGTGCCTGAGAATTCCAGGCTGTGGTCCATAATGGCTGTCAGCTGCTGTCTGCCTCAGTCTGCATCTTAACTGCACCTTGGAGACAACTGCCTCCCTTCCTCTCCGTGTTGTGGGACCGTGTGCTGCAGAATACGCTCTCTTCGGTATGTTCAAGTTTGCTTGTTTGTTTTCTTTTTCTGCATTTTCAATACATGGCAAACTCTTCTTTCCCCAAAGGTGTTTTGGTTCATTATAGTTGATAATCACAGCTATGTTTCCTTAAGGTTAGCCTGTGTCAAAGCTAGGGGAACCCTCTGCCTGCCTTCTGATGCTTTCCCTTCCTCCCTGCTGTTCATGGCCTGGTGGAACAGCTTCTTGTCACTGATACATGGATGTTCAAAGGACTTGCCTTTGGTTTTAAGAAATAATTTTGTAGCTATTTTCTTGGGGAAAAAAAAAAAAAAAAGAGTATTGATTAATATATTTTTTCTTTGCATGCAAATAGAAGGGGAGGCCTGATCTGGCAGGATGCTGAATGTGCTCTGCCACACAGTGAATTCTGTCACTTGCTGTGCTTTCCAGACTAGCTGCTGGAAATGTCACAGGATTAATTTCAGAATCCCCTGAGGTGCCTGTTGGCTTTGTCCAGAATCATTACTCATTCTTTGCTATGTACACAAGCTTATTAAAACACAGTGAGACCTGAGTTGTGTTTGCTGCGTTACTGTTTATTTCCATTCTCATCCAACTGGGCTCTTGCCCTTTGCCTACCACTATGTTACGTGAGCACCTTGCAGTGGCAGCTAGCTTGTGTGCTTCCATTGTCGTGCTGTTTTTATGGTACGCATGAGCTAACCCATGCAAGGAAGCCAGCCACAGCCTTTGCCAGGGCTACTCTGCTGCTGGAGATCAGTTACTTGCGCTGTTCTCTGGCTTGTGCCCCTTGCTTCTAGTCTGTGATAGCCGAGTGAAAAAATCAATAGCAGACAAGTAAGTAGACACGATGTCATCCTCCCAGATAGGGAGGACTTGCAGGCAGCCAACAGATCATGTATGTTCTTTAAGAATGTTTCTGGAGACGGAGCTGCCATCCAAGAATGTGCAAATAGCTGCCCATCCCAGTCTTATGTGCTTGTGATTGGGGAGAAGGCTAAACCATTACTAGGCTTGATTAGCATCCAAATCTGAAGGATGTGTCTTGTGCTGTGGAGCTGGTTGGGGTGACTTCTCTAGAGGAGTGAAGAAGAAACTTTGTGGATGGAATATATCGTCCTCACCTTATCTCTGCTGGGGGCTAAAATAAAACCAGAGGGAGCCGGCTGGCGAGAGCTGGTGGGCTGCTCTGCGAAAGGGTCCTCGCTGGGCTCCGTCCAGCAGCCAGGAGTGCTGGGCTGTGCAACCCCACGGGGAGAAGGACATCTCTGAGTCAGCCAGGAAGCCCGTCTGCTGCCCACTGTTTTCCCAGGGACTGGTGTCCTCAGGAAGTAAAAGGTTAGCAGGGGCTATCAGCGACCACTACAGTGCGGAGACTTTTTTACGATTGCATTAACATATCTTTTCCTGTTGTTGTACAGAAATTATGACTCCTAGTGTCAGTGTTGAGATGAAAGCAGGAGCGCTTTTGCGTGGAGCAAGCACTAAAAGCTAGCTGTTATGTTAATCATAAAAGAAAATTAGTGCTGACTGGCAGCTTTTTACTTTCAGAGAAGTTTGTTTTTTTGTTGTTATTCGTTAACTCTTTGCACTCGTCTGTGTCCTTTGGTACACAGCCAACTACGTATCTGTCACTGTCCTCTCTTCCTGTCTAACCCAGGGTCTGCTTCTGAAACTCTCCATGAGCTCAACTTTTACATTTAACAGGGTAATTTGGGGTCAGAGCAGAAAAATGGGAGATAGGATGGATCTTTCGGATGAGCAGTGTGTGATAACATGATAATGTTTGTAGCAGTTCTGAGAGGAGAGCCTCTGCTTTCAAGGAGTGGGCTTTCTCAGGAGGTACCCATGCAGTGTTCAACAGTGCCATGTCAAAATAAAAATCATTGATTAAAAGTGTGCCTTACTTGTGCTGCTAAAAACACTTCTAGATTATACACACTAAAACAGTAAATATTTAATGTACGGGTTTACTTTTCCTGGTTTATAGGGAGCTCGGTGGGCCTGACAGAGCAGCTAGACAGATGTGTTTATAGCGAGCTCCCCGGGCGGGTACAATGCTGCAGTGTTTGGCCTGTGAGCACCGCAGGGGCATGCTTAAAAAAATAAAAGTGTTCCATTTACATTGGGGGAAAAAATCCTGAGAATGTTTCTATTAATATTAGCTGGTGTAAAACCCCAAGTTCTACATTTTAGGCATTACATATTTCAAAAACAGAGGACTAGATGGTGGTTGGTGAGGATGTGGGGTAAGAAGCGTTCCCTTGCTTATGTAGCCCACAAAAGGGATGGTCAAGATGGCAATTCTACTTGCAGGAGAAGGTTGTTGCTGAAATGCCTCTGAAGAAGGTCAGATGTGAAATGAAGAGTTCAGTAGTGAGCAGAGCGGGGCAGCAAACCCTGTGCATGGGGAAGCATGGGTGGGTGGACTCAGGCATTGGCCATCATGCCATCCTTGTGGTTTTCCACAGACTAGGAGTTAGGGCTCAGGACCATGGCTGAGAGCCTGGACACTATCAGTGGACATGTTCCTAAGAGGTGAGAGGGACCAGATGCTGTGGGAAAGACAAAATGTGCAGAGCCCTCCCCACACTATATGATGCACACACCTCCCGCACCCATGAGATGCTGATGGGGACGGTGGGAAATCCACTTCCACCTTAGCTTTGACCTTGGCTGAGGTCTTACCTGAGCACTAGTTTCCAATCTTGATTATGCTGATATTAAAGCTGATTTGTCTGGTCAAAATTAATGACATTAATTAATTAGCACACATTAATTAACTGAAACACCTGACATTTGAGTTTCTGGACAGCTCCCAAGGAATGGGTGGCTGCATCTGCCTCTCTCCAGTTTCCTCTGAAGTTATCTTCGGCTGAGAAATGAGTTTGTTTAAATAATCTATAGCTTTTTAACTCTTGAAGGAAAAATATTAACTTTTAAAAAGGGATTCTTGGGCTGACTACTCAGGAAAGTTTTCTGTTGAAGAAAAGTAGAGTTAGGAAGTAGAACTCTATTAGGGCTGGCTAAGCACTCTGTGATTAAATATAGCCATATATATCTATATAAAAATTAATAGTCATCTCAGCATGTGGATAAAACTAAGAGTCCTGGTGAAGTTGTTTTGCTTTCCCACCAGCTTCACCTGCAGAGGTCATCTTTCCCTGACTGCAGATGACCTGCCATCCTGGTGACACAAGGGCATGGGTCATCCCACAGGTACCTGCTCAGCTCAGGACACCACCCTGGTAAAAGCAGCTCAGCACCTTTCCTTCCAGCACAGGGGCACTGGGCTGCCTTTGCCTTCAAGCCCCAGCTGCAGCTTCTGTGTTTGCAAGCTCCTTTTTGGACAAGTAGTATGCGTAGCCCACCCCATTGCACTGAGAGCATCACGAAAGGAGGATGCTGAGAAAAGGGGGTCCTATGCCAAATGCTGGCATTACAACAGCACTAGGGGCCATTGCACATCCAGGAGAGATGGCAGAATCATGGAGTTACAGAATCACAGAATGGTTTGAGTTGGAAGGGACCTTAAAGATCATTTAGTTCCAACCCCCCTGCCATGAGCAGGGACACCTTCCACTAGACCAGGTTGCTCAAAGCCTCATCCAGCCTGGCCTTGAACACTTTCAGGGATGGGGCATCCACAGCTTCTCTGGGCAACCCTGTTCCAGTGTCTGACCACCCACACAGTAAAGAATTTCTTCCTAATATCTAACCTAAACCTACCCTCTTCCACTTTAAAGCCATTGCCCCTTGTTCTTTCACTACCTGCCCTTGTCAGAAGTCCCTCCCCAGCTTTCCTGTAGCCTCTTCAGGTGCTGGAAGGCTGCTAGAAGGTCTCCCTGGAGCCTTCTCTTCTCCAGGCTGAACAGCCCCAAGTCTCTCAGCCTGTCCTCATAGGAGAGGTGCTCCAGCCCTTGGATCATCCTCGTGACCTCCTCTGGACTCGCTCCAGTAGGTCCATGTCCTTCTTAAGTTGGGGGGCTCCAGAACTGGACACAGTACTCCAGGTAGCATCTCATGAGAGCAGAGTAGAGGGGGAGAATCACCTCCCTCGACCCGCTGGCCACGCATCTCTTGATGCAGCCCAGGACACGGTTGGCCTTCTGGGCTGCCAGTGCACATTGCTGTTGAGCTTAGAATAATGCAACTCTTCTTTTGCTGGCTGAACTGCAGGCCATGTTTCAATATGGCCTGCTCACACCTCTTTCTGTGCTTTAGTTGTGAGCACCGATTCAAGCAAGCCCAGCCATCTTAGACCCAAACTGAGATTCATTGATTCCAGGGGCGGTGCTGGCCTCAGGCGCCCTGCTTTGCTGTGGCTGCTCCCTGGTGCCCCGCTCCCCTGCATTTATGACCTCTTTTTACTATTAGAGTGGCACACAGGTCTGCAGTAAAACAAAGACTCCAGCCCAGGTCTCCCAGGAGCAGCAAACCAGCACATTAACCCCCCGTGCGACCTGGCAAGGACTTGTGCCTCTCTGGATTTTATGGCAGGATACCCTTGCCCGAGTGTTGCACGTTTAGGAGGCTACACAGTTGATGCACAGTCAGCTCCTGAAGGGCAGCTGGCATGACGACAGTAGGTTTAAAAAATGAATGAATTGTCAGCTTCAGTCTGGATGTCACCATCATTTTAATGCTAATGGACTTTTTCGTCAGCCAGCCTCCTGTCTGAATGGGGAGCACAGAAACATCCCAATATTTATGGGATTTTAACTAGATTAGTTACAAACCTATAAAGCAAAGAAAGAGACAGTTCATCCAGTATTGAGGAGGGGGGGGTGTTAAAAATGCCACCTCAGATAAAATATTATGGGAGCTGAGTAACTGTAAATAAGAACCTTGCCTATGAAATAGCTTCTTATGTGAGCTTGGGATGAGGGCCAAGAGAACGTCTAAGGCTTGGGGAAATTTATTAGCACAGATCAACAGGATTTCTGGGACTCGGGAGATGGGGTGGCAAAGAATTTGCCTGTTGGAGTCTGCACTTCCTCCATTCATGCCTGCAGCAGGAGTTTCACTTACAAAACTTTAAAGATGGTTCATTTGCATTTTTTGAATTTTCTTGGTTCTCATTAGCAGCTGCAGTTCTGGCCTGGGACTTGGGAGAGCTGGGTCCAAGCTCTGAGTTTCCACAGTCTGCCAGTGTGGTCTTGGACAAGTCATTCATCTCCCTGTGCTTCAATGCCCCTCTGTAGAGGGAAGATAAATGTTATTTCCTGACTCATGGGGATGTCAGGAGGGTGTACTGAGGACTAGGTGGCATTCAGATACCTGAAGTACGGGTGAGAGTACTGTGGGTGCTTACAAATTACAAGAGCACGTGCAGAGCAGCTGAGATGCACAAGTTGACCCTTTGCGGGGGGAGGAATGGAATTTTGCTGGGGGGTGATGGGTCTTCTTTTTGATCCCAGTCATTTTAGTCACTGCCATGATTCTCCCTGCTGAAACACCTTTATTTTATACCCTCTGCCTGTGCAAGCTGGCTGTCCTGATAGGGTCATTGGTGTCCTGATGATACTAGGGTCATCTTGGCTATGCGGTCTCTTAAAAAAGGGGCATGGGTACATGGATAGCATGCAACTTGGGAACCTGCCACCTTTTTGTCTGCCCCACTTTTCATCTCTTTCATGTCCAGTCACACTGTTCTGCTGTTCCTTATGCTATTTCTTACCTGTATTCAACTTTCTGTCCAGGTTCTTCTAGCACGTGTGCCCTTTTGCCTTTGTTTCAGTATTTCTGCCTCCACCTGCATCCTCACTCCCACATTTTGTCCATGTTTTATTTTTCTTATCTTGTTTTTGGAACCCATCCTTAGCCTCTCCTATGTATTTCCCCTTTTCTCACTCTAGTTCCAAGAGCTTTTCAGTAAACAGCATCCCTCTCCTATTCTGACTCATTGCCCGCTGACAGTGGAAAGATTTCATCATGAAAGCGATGCAAAGATCTCCCGTTTTAGAGCATGGGGTAGGTTAGGATGACCTCGCTCCGCCTGTCAAGTGAAGAGCCACAAAGTCTGATTCTCGGCTGATGGTTTATTTGCCAATTTATCTCACGGACATTTAAGACCATTCAATTGCTGTTCATTCCCACACCACTATAAGTACCTGCGTGCGTTAGGGGGATGCTCTGTCATGCCCTGTATTGTCCCGCTCCCGTATGATGGCAGAGACTACATCAGTGGCTGTTGCTAATGTACTTAGCCAAAGTGTGGGAAAACTCTCAGACTTGAACTTCATTTTGTATTTCCACGCCATATGAAACTGGTTGAATGTTTGTCCTTCCCTTCACGTGGCTGCTGCCTGCTCTTGTATTGCACTGACAGATGTGAAATCTATTTGGTCCCCTTTTTAATATGCTGCTTACAGGATAAATACAAAAGCAGACAGTGCTTCTGAAAAGAAATAAATGTAATTGTGGTGGTGGTTGTTGTTATAAATAGTGCAAAGGATTTAGAAGCTACTTAGTCTTTTGGGCAGGAATCACAAGAGTTCTGTGTAATATAATCTGAAGGCCCTCGTATTTAACTGTCGAGGTCATGCCAGTACTGATTGGTCCAGTTCACTCATTACCTTTTGGCTTCAGTGCAGGGTGAGGATGCTCTGCTCTTTATGGGAATGAGGGTTAGCCTCCAAAAATGTGGTGTGCTAGATCATATGCCCGAGCTGTACATGCATATAGCACTGTTATTCATGCAAGTCGGGCATTTGCATGTGCAACTGGCCTGTTTGCATAAAGAACTGCAGTATTTCCACACATGAATTTTTGAGGTTGGTTCCTAAAATCAGTGCATTTTTCCTCTGCTGGAATGAAATGCAAATATTTATTTATTGACAGAGCTGGAGCTGATCGTTTTCCCTGTCCAGGTCTGAGCTGTCTGTTCCATCAGATGAAAACAAGTAGTATTCTGTTTTCTTTTTAAGATGCGTTTGTTCATAACCATGTTAAAAACAATTAGTTCCCGCTCTCTGCCAGCCCCGGTGAAGTCCTATATATATATTTTTGTGTGTGCATGTATATGTATATCAAAAGGGGCTGAATGCCCAGAAATTCTCTTGGCAGCCCTGCTGTCTGGTTAGAAAAGGAAGTAAGCTACAAAATTTGAACATTCAGTTCTGAGACTTGAAAGCTTTCTGGATTTTATTACTGACTCAACAGGGTTTTCGTTATGTATGTGGCCAAGAGGAGAGGTTTACGCAAGAGCAACATATTGTAGTTGAATATGTTTGTAATTTTGCACATTGTTAAATAACTGAGATAACTAGATGTCTCCTAAATGGACAAAATAAATAAAGTGCTAGCAGCAGTGTCACTGTGGCACAGACAAGTCAATACAAAAAGTGGCCAGTCCCCATCCAAAAGCTGATTTCCAGTGCAGAGGGGTTCTGATCCAGGTGCTGAGTGACATTTTGCTGTTGATGTGAATGGGAGCCATCTTCCCCTCAGCATTTCTGGAAGTCTCTTGCTGCCTGTCATTCTCTTCTCCAGATGATAGCATCTTCAGCTTGCTTTTTTTTTTTTTTTTTCTTTTGCTTTTTAGTAACTCAGTGCTATTTAAACAGCAGTTTGAGGCTAAGTTTCGTCTGTTCTCATTTTCATGTTAGTTTTAGGAAGGAAAATATTTTGAGAAGCAGATTATCGTGCAAAGAGAGAAGATGTGGGATGCATGGACTAAGCTATAGATACCGATGGAGGCTGTGTCCTGCTGTCCTGGTCCCCTCCTGCAGCAGGGGATGTGCTGTCGGATCACACCCTGCAGCCGCTCAGCTCTGCCACAAACCAGCTTGACAGCAAAGTGAATTCCTGTCCCACAGACAACACGTTCCCAGCTAGTTTTGCACTTGTTCATGTGATGGGTATTTATTCTTCATTGTCTTAAAAAGGTATTTATTTTTAAACTTCTGTGGTCTCTGGTGCCGCACAGTCTTAGTGCATGTGTTCTCATGAAACTCCTGTCAGCAG
>NW_010315825.1:12635-15271 GCF_000700745.2 Antrostomus carolinensis
GTGGGAAGCCAAGGCACAGGAAAATATAAGATCAGTGGGTAATTCAGGCTGGAATTCAGAACTCAGGCTGAACCTTCCTCACTTTATGCCCAACATCTTTCCCGTGTGCAGCACGGTGAGCAGCCTGACTCTGCCTTCTGGATAACCAGCCTGGCAGTGCTGGGGCTGCTCTCAGGCCCACCAGAATCTTCCCTTCTGCAGGGCAACCTTTGAGATCATCGAGTCCAACTGTACCTGTACACTACTGAACCATATCTCTGAGCACCCCATCTACCTGTCTTTTAAATACCTCCAGGGATAGTGACTCAACCATGACCTCCCTAGGCAGCCCATTCTGGTGCCTGATAACCCTTTCAGTGAAGAAATTTTTCCTGACATCTGTTTCTTTCCCATCTTCACTGCTGAGTTGTGCCCACTGTGCACAAAGGAAACCTGCGTCTTCATTGCTCTTCAGCCCTACTGCAGCCACTGAGTCAGTCTTTTAAAAAAATTATATAGCTTTAGGGCATATGACACCTCCAACATCGTAAATCAAGCTGGGTAGCCTCTCATTTTTGCCTTTGATTTGTTCCGTTTGTTCTGTCGTGTATCTTCATGGAGAAACATGTACTCTTACTGCTCTTGCACAAGGAAGGTGTGAAGCAGTGTTTATCGCAGCAACAGCCAGTCTGTGGCACTGAACCACACGCAGGTCAGCAAAGTTGAAAGGTGTTTCCTTGCTAGTGCTCCATAGTTAGTCTCACTGAGGGTAAACACATATGCAAAACAGATGCACTTTGAACGTGGGAAATGCAACGTGTGCCTGCCCAGCTGTGTGTACCAGACAGAGGAGTTTGCCAGCTTTTCCTCCCCTGGCCCCATTGCTGTGCTGGGTGGGCAGTGGCTTGGCTGATGGTTGGGATGCTCATGGATCCTGTCGCCCACCGCAGGAGATGGGAGAGCAGGAACTGTGCTGCTGGGCTTGCTGGGGATGCAGTGAGGGGCTGGGAAGGTAATTGTGTTGGTGCCCAAGAAGGTACCTGGGATCCCTTGTCATGGCTCACTCCCTCCCTCACTGTCCTCAGCACTCAAAGGTGTGTGGTACGTGCCCAGTGCCTCCTGGCCTGGAGAAAGTTTTCATCTGGGGCCTCTAGACTCAAGACTGTGAGCTGGTTGCTCCTGCTTTACAGTATAATGTTTTTGTAATGTTATGCTGGCTTTCTTATTAAATGCCATTTTTTTTTTTTTTTAGTCACTTTTGCCTGCTAGTTCACCCTCTATTTTTGAGTCCATTGGATCGATTTCAGCCAATCATGAAAATAAGGTATTTGTTTCCAAGAGATTAATCCGGTGGCAGAGCCTGGGAGGGCGAGCAGCCGGGGGGAGGAGGGGGACCCTGCCAATGCCCTGGGAGAGCCAGCGGCCAGAGCACAGCTCCGGTTAGAGGCTGGAGGAAGAATCCATGGTGGGAAGGCAGAGGGAGAGACCATGAACACCCTGACCACAGAAAGTGCCTCCTTGGCGCTCGTATGATCTTCAAGACACCGGAAAGTCCAACCGCAAGACACAGATCTATAGGAAATGAGATCTCATTAGTTCCACTGCCCACAGCTTGCTCATGGCTCCACCAGTGCTTCCAAGTGTTGGGTTTGGTCGAAGGGCTACTGGAAACTGGGCAGATATCTTCCCTGAGTCACCCTGCTTTTCCATGTCCCCAAGGTTGAGGTGCTTCATAGGCCAGGGCACTGCTGGAGGAAGTGATGCCTAGTCCATCGTCATACAGGCTTCCAACCTGCGTCTGGTGTGCTGGCACATTGAAATCTGTCTGGATCTTCTTCATGTTTTTGCCCGAGGTGTTACTAACCAGAAAAATGTGGCATTATAAGAAGGTTGTACCAGCTTGTTATTCAAATCCTCTCCTCGGTGAGAAAGAGCCAGAGAGCATGTTTTAAACGTAGCCTGTGGTCAGATGGTGTGGGGAGTGCTTAGAAGCCTGGGATGGTCTGGCAGTAAAATAATTTCCCCTTTTAAAACCACTGAACAGTCCTTGTTCCTCCACACTCCAGCTGGTTAGCTTGGCTGTGCAGCCTGGGCATGGAGACGTGGCCGGATCCACTCCTGATGCCTCCCAGCACCCTGGGGTGAGCTCTTGCTGCTGCCTTTGCTGCCACAGGCAAAGCTCTACCCTGCTGCTTTCAGCTGCCAGAGAAGAGGAGCTGGGGCAGGGGGTCCGAAGGGACATCCTTTCCTCTGCCCTTGCTGGCAGCTTTGCAGCCTATTCCTGATGCAGAGACTGGAGATGGTGTTAAGGTTTCGGAGGAAGGGTGTGCGCTCACACTGGGAGCAGTGGCAGCAGCGCTGGGCAGGGGAGGGGGCCAGGGGCCCTCCCCAGTGCTGGTGCTGACTCTTGAGGTTGGGCTCTGGTCAGGGGGTCTGCTGGCACTCCACCACACTGTCCTGAGGGGAGCGATGGGAGGTGGAAACGCAGTGCCTGGGAGAAACCGTGCGGCACAACACACGGTCTAAAAGAATAAAATAGCCCTTCAAGAGCATCACTAGGGAAAAATGACCTGAATGCTTGGGCAGCTGCTGTTCAGTACGTACATGCTAACAGCAACTCAGATTCTGTGAAGCTGGAAGCTCTGCCAAGCCGTTTC
>NW_010315825.1:15285-37896 GCF_000700745.2 Antrostomus carolinensis
CCCCTCCCCCCCCCATCTCCCCTCCCCGAAACTCAACAGCCCTGTGACACACAGTTTTCCAAATGTGATATGTTTCTCTAAAATTGCATTCAAATGTTCCTAGCAAGAAGCTGTGCTACTCATTTTGTCCGTGGCTCAGCACGGCCGGCAGCAGCGTGGGTGAGCACGGCAAGGCCATGGGTACAGCCCTGGCTCAGCCCGCGGGAGCTGCCAGCCACCATAAACACCATGTCCCCCAAAAGGTGGGTTATTGCTGAGGAGGTGCCACCAATGCCCTCCCCAGCACTGCCTGAGCCATCCTCTCCAGCTGGTCGCCTCACTGCCAGTTTGAGCGCTGTGTCCAGCTGGAACTGGCAGCTCCTGGGGCAGCTGCAGCCCCAAAACATCACATCTGGAAAGGGCATTTGAGCTGCTCCTGGGGATGAACCCGTGCACATCCCAGGGCTGAGCCAGCTCACCCCTGCTTGCAGGAGGGGTCCCCACGCTCCCTGGGGACGGGCGGGTTTAGGAGGCAAGGCGAGCAAAGATGACTGGAGTGAATCCCTAGAGCTCGGAGGAATTTGAGTGAAATGCCGATGCCATTCTTCGATGTTCCTGCCCCACATACTTTCCTCCTGCCTCTGTAAATAGGCTCCTTCTTAAACAGGAGGGGAAGGCAGCACTTCAGTATCAAACCTAGTCCATTAAAAACTAAATGATGTGGAGATTTACCTCCTTTGAGCCCACCTGTCAGTGTTTGCAGTTTTACTATCATATTTTCCAGCATCTTCCCAGTGTTTTTCTCTCCTCTATTGCTGTACACAGAGGCAGAGGAAACTTGCCTGTGCAGAGGAAAAAGTGAACCAGGCTTTCTCAGATGTTCTCATAAACAGCCTGAAAAAGCTTTACACGTTGATCCCGCGCCATTTTAGTCATCAGAGGTCTTATTTACAACTGTAGCTTGCTTAAAAAAACAAAACAAAAACCAAGCAAAAACATTGTAGACCTTCTTTAAGTATAGATCACCTGACTGCCTAAAGAAAAAAATCTCCAAAGAAAATTGTAAGTTCAAAAGAATATATTTTTTAAAGATATTAATATTGTCTTTAGCATTTAAAAATGCTCAAGAAGTGTAACAGCCCTAGCACCCTCTGCATGTCTCCTGGCCTCGTTCCATGAGGCTCATAAATGTTTGAACCCTTTGGTGCACTAATCCTTTACAGCAAAGCTGTTAGCCTACAAGGGCTGCAGCCATCTGAAACCCCACGGGATAGTCTGATAGTTCACGGGTAGGAATTTTAGGGGTTGATTTTATTTTATTTTTTTTTGCAAATGGGGACAAGCAGAGGGGAGAGAGAGGGATGTGCAGAAGGCAGCCATGCAGTGGTGCTGGCAGGGTGTTGTGGAGCTGCCTGTCCTTGGCCAGCCCTCACAGGGCTCTCTGCCTCCCTCGCAAACCACGTGTGGAATTTCTTGTTTACTTCCCCTGTTTGAAGGCAAAAATTAAAACAGCTTCACCGGAGAGGACTGAGGAGATGGGTTCTGATATCAGCCCCAGAGTGATTTAGAGCAGTGCTAAGACTGCTCTAAATTATTCAAGCTATTAACAAATCGTAGGAGTTGCCATCCTGGAGTGCACTGGGGTCCAGCCAAAACCTTCTTATGTCCCATGAGCTGCTGGCTTGGTGATGGCACAAGAACATGTGTGGGAGAGCATCACCCCGGTGTGGGCCAGGGATGCTGGTCATCTGCCTCGGCCATGTCGGCTCTCCCCAAAACTCCCCAGTGGGGAGGGTGACACTGGTATTTTTTTGGAACAGTTTTGTTCCAGTGGGAGGATACAAAAATGTCAGAAGCCAAATGGAAAGAGAAAAGTAGCATCTCTCAAAAAAGTAAAGGGAAGAAAAAAGATAAGAAGGTGAGGTGATTACAACATGTTTGTGATCATTTGTCACACTGAAAAAATCCAGTGTGAGGCTCTGAGTTCATCTGGAGTACAGAGCAGCAGAACTGTATGCAAGTGTTTTATTTCATTAGAAAAATCAACATCTAATCTGTGTGGGCAATGGTAAACTTTGTTTCCACAGAAGTCCTGCTTTTTAAAATTTATTTGTTTGTTTGCCATCAGGCATATTGTGTTAGTTAAAGAAAAGTCAAAGAAAATATGACGCAGAAGATTCAGGGTGCCATTTGATAAACAATGGGCTGCAAGTTGTCAGAAAAAAAAAAAAAGAGGCAAGTCTGGCACATGCTGAATCCATTCCTTTCTGTACAGGAAGAAAAATAACAATTTATTTTCCATACAGCCGACCTCTTTCACAATCTGCATTGCTCAAAGCTGGAGTAATGGCCAGCAGCAGCAGGGACTGTCGGGATGCTCTTTGCAAGCAAGGGTAAGTCAAGTGGTGCACCACAAGCTCTCGATAACCCTGTGGCTGATACAGCAGGTTAGAAGCAATATTGTGTGCATCTTGATAACAGGGTTAATTAGTTTTCTCTGCCAGATAGCAATGGGCAGCATCTGAAACACACAGAATGGTTTTCTGTTTGGGCCAGGGCTTTTCATGGTGATGGTTTGGCTGAAGGCTGCTGAAATGAGTTGTTGTACAGCATTACCAATTACTGACTCAAGATGGTGATACAAACAGTGCAGTTTGGATCTTGTCTTTCTAGCTCATGGTGGCTGACAAGTTTATCTTAAAATAGCCACTATCTAATGGGGAAAATCCCACTGATCTAGACAAGTGGGCTATAGAAATAGTCACCCTCCCTGGTAGGAGTCCCAAAGTAATTTTTGAACCATGGTGTGGGTAAGGGCCATGGACATGTACCTGTTATCAAAAAAAGGAGCAAAAGGCTGTCAAGAATTCCCCTTTAGTCTGCCTGGCATCAGTAAATACCTGCAGGTCAGCAGAAGATGTATTTATAGTTATAACCACATGAAGCGAAAAAGCCTACGCTTGCCCTGTGTTTTTCCATGAAGGAGGTGAAGTAATTCAGGGTTTGTGAATAGATCACTGTTCCTGGACCTTCTTTTTTGACCCTGATTCCCTTTATATAACAGTCTTCTGTTCCTCTTCTGGATATGCTTTTTTGCTGGGAAGGTTATTTTTGGAATGATAGTTTATAATTGATGTTAAAGCATGCAATAAGGCTTTTATATAGATTCTGTGTGCTCACACTTGTTTTATGTAATTGCCACCAAATTTCAGCCCACTTGCTTTCAATTTTCTTTCCATGTTTACATCTGCTTTTGTTTCCTTCCCATTATTGAGTTTTCCAAACACATTGTTGGACAACAAGGACTCAGTTCAAAGTCCAGAGCTGCAGTAATATCTGTTCTGTTTGTGCAATAGTATTGATATCTTAGTAAGTTGTCACATTATGTCATCTATTTAGGCTTTTTTTTTTTCCTGAAGGGGAAAGCTAGTGAGCTATTTTAACATATTTATATGAACTCAGACAAGGTGATGAATGAATGTATATTTAGGACCTATTCTGCTTCCCCTTAAACCCAAGGAGGAGGGGTAGAGCTGGGAAAGAGAATTCTTTTGACTCAGTTTGTGGAAACTAAATCTGGCCTTCTTACAAATAAAGACCAGCTATCCCAGTTTTAAAATACTTATGTACTGAAACAGCTGAAATTTTACCAGATAATGACTTCATAGCATGAGGCCACATCATTATTACGTAAGAGTGCTCTGGCTATCTGCATTTTGAGATACTTTCAAAATGCAGGAATTAAAATACATTCTGGCAGAAGGATGGAGACTGGAAAATTTTGCTGGGAGGGTGCTGTTGAGTAAAGGCATGATTTCTTTGCATCATTTCTCTGCTTCTTTCAAAAAAATCTAATAAACAAAGCTAATTTTGCTGAGGGAACAGATAGAAGGTCTTCTTGCAAAGGTTATTCTTTTTTACTATATACCATATTCAGACTGGGATGCTTGCCAGTATTATTACAGTCCTAAAATCTTGTTTAGGTGTACAATCAGGTTGGCCTTGCCTTTTGGAAATATTGAGCGTGTAGGTTTTTGAAATTCAATATGGGCTTCAGAAACCTTAAAAATCTTTAAAATTTTTAACTTCTGCTTAAATGCCATACATCCTGAGTCTGGAAATAAAATGCATGGAAGGTTTCACGTTTCTCCTAGGCAGAGGAATGCCTCTTTTGAACAAAATCAGGTTTGGTAACCCATATTTGAAAAGACCTGGAAGCTTACAGTGTTGGTGATGTGTCCTGAGGGTGAATAGTGCAGGGGCTCATGCTGGTTTTCTTTAAGGGATATTTTTACCCTTGTTTTGTTTCCCAATTCAAGAGCTTTTTTGTGAATGAGATAATCTGTTATTTTCAAAACTACAACTAGGTACTTTTTAGACTGTTGATTTGATGCCATTTTTTGTACCCATTATATCTTTCCTGTAACTCATTCCCAGATCTGAACAGATATTCTCCAACATGTGGTAAAGTAATTTTGTCTCTGAAGTGTATATAGATCATTACAGACTGCATCCCAGAGCAGGTGTCCATGGATGGGGATGACCATTTTCCATCTGTTTATTTTATTCCGTGGCTTATTTGTCACTATTAAATGATTACTGCAGTGACAGAACTCCCCAAGTATGCATTACCAAATTTCTATTTCAGCCGGGAAGCAAGATGATAGCCCTTTGGTATGCAGGCAGCCAAGGGAAGACAAATATGAACAAAGTGGAGCTTTCAGTTCTCTTATCTTTGCAAGATTGGGGTTTTTTGTTTGGTTTTTGGGGTTTTTTTTTAAATAACCTTGTAATGGTTAGCAATGAGCCACTGCCAACGCAGGCTCAGCTGCAAAGCCACCAAGGTCAGAGGCAAAACTAAGCAGCAAGCAGGGTGGAGGAGAGGTGGCCAGGCGAGCTCTGCAGGGAACAGTGTGCCCAGGGACTGGGCAGGGGGACAGACACAGGCAGCATGTGGGTGTGGGAGCCGCCTCCTCTGCTGCCGAGGTCCTCTCCTGCCAGCGTGCCACGCTGCGAGGAGCTGCTAGCTCCAAGCCTGCACTGTGGAAAGCAGGGATTGTGAACTGCATTCAGAGTCCAGGTAAAGGCAGTGAGCACAAGCTCAGAAAGCTGGTGAAGTTCAGCTCAACATGTTTATTGAGCTAGACTGATCAGGCAAAAGTTCATTACCAAGTACTACCTCTTTCTTCCTTACCGGTACTGAGTCAGTTAATAGCATGTGCTTAACTTATAAAGTCTATTTTTATTCCATTGCTCAGTTCCATTTAACTATAAATATTCCACAGTCTTAAATGAATCTCATCAGAAACTGAAATGCTGCTATAAAAACATGGCATTATTAGGGGCCCATCCTGATCCCTTGTCCCTAAAGGCATCTGGTACTCCCAGAGTGCAAGTAAGAAAGAAGCAAGTTACCAAAACATGTATTAGATTTAAAGGGTAAGCTTTCAAGTAATGGTTTGACACATCACTGACATTACAGAGCTACAGGTTACAACAAGTCTGGGCAGGCCACTGGCCCAGCTGGCGATGTGCCCCAGAAGCCGTGGGTCAGCGCAGCATTGGGGATGGAGAGCAAAGAGCACAAGGGGCTGAACTGGGCTGCTCTTGACTCAGCACAGCCCTGAACGGTAAGGTTTGGGAGGTTCCCATGGACAGCTGCTGGCTGCTGGTGGGAGAGCAGGCTGTCCTCCTGGGGGCTGGGGCTGTCCTCCTGGGGTTGGGGCTGCAGCTTGTTTGGAGTCAGGAGCAAAGCAGCGAAGAGGAGCCTGAACTCTCCCGCATGCCAGTGCATCTCTGGTGCCGGGGGGGTGGTGCTGGTGTTGCAGAGCGGTGGGAACTGTAGGTCTCTGACACTCATCTGGAACTCCCTGATGTACTGCTGCTTCCAGAGGCGTATTTTTAATAAATCTTAGATTTTTAGAAATGGCAGCATAAAGGTTGATCTCTGTGCCACAGGAGGGCTCTGGAGCTGGGGGCCGGTGTCGGCAGCAGCCATCTCATGCTGGCGGCTGGCACACAGCTCTGCCAGGGGAGCGGGGAAAGGAAGGGGCAGTGTGCCCTGGCACACCATGCATTAGAAGTGAACAGCACCGAGGGAAAAACTCACTGGGAAAGGTGTTTGCACAAAACACCTAGAAGCCTTTCAGGCATTTTTTGAGGTGGGGACAGGAAGGTATTGGGGAAAAAAATGTGGGCTGGAAATGTATTTCAAACTATTTTTAAAGTAAACAAATTCCTTTTGAAGTTGTGGGCTTGTTGCATAAATTGTGCATTTGACAGAGTAAGTGGTGGGATGTTATGGTAATTACTAATGTCCCTTGAATATTTGGTTAACCACTATATATAATCCCACATGCAGTAGCCTTTCCAGGGAGAATTTAGGTCTACCCTTTGGGCAGGATTAACTGTTACTCTCTTGTTTCAGCAACTTCTCAATTATTTGATTCCAGCACAAGGAGTTTTCCATTTTGGGAGGGAAAAAAAAGGTGTCCTTTTGACATCTGATTTTTAAAAACAAGTTCCATCTTGTACCTGCATGTGTTGAGCTGTGAGGTGACAGCCTGGGCACCCTGGGAGGGGTGGGAAAGCTGTCTGAACTAAAGACTCTGGCTCTGTTGCAGAAATGGATTTGATTCCTTTCCTTCCTTAACCCAGACACACAGAAAAGGCATTAGTGAAATGCTGAACTCTGCATCTCAGGTCAGATTCTTGCAGAGATATTAACACTTGAGAAGCTACCCATCCCAAACCCACTTCTCCTACTGGCATCTGAAACATGCCCACCCTGACCCTGCAGTTTTTCTTCCACCTGTTACTTTATCCTCACCTTCCTTCTCATTTCTTCCTAGGAAAGTCTCAAGCCCATCTTCTTTGGTGTGTTAAAATACACAGACCTATGCTTTCAGAGGAGTTTCTAGGCTGGGTCAGACTGCCCAGACTGGCTGTCTAAATGGTATTGGTACCTCACTGCTTACCTTTACAGCATGCTTTTATAAATTTTATTTGTATCCAGTTATTATCCATTTTCAGCTCATTTGTTGCCTGGTTGGGATGCTCATCTCGTTCTTTGTTACTGAGGCGATACATGTCTTGCAGTACTCTAGCCAGAGCTGTCCCATGGTGTGGCTTGCATGGACACTGAGCTCCCTTCCTGCACTGCCTCGCTCACCTTCCTTCTGCTGGGGCTTCTTTCCCCATTCTCCATCTTCATGACAGTTTGCCTCATAAATGCACTTGGGTGTCACCAGTGCAGCTCCTCACTGCTGCTCCCATACCAGAGGAGGAAACAGGCTCTGTAATTGCTATCTTTGATACCTTGTTTTTCAAGACATTAACTGCAACTAAAGTAACACCAAAATCCTTATAAACAAGTTAAAATAACATCTTAGCTCACTGGAGTACAATTTGAAGCTTAGGAAAATGTCAGCCGTAAGCCTTTGCACTCTTCTGTATAAAGTAAGTCTGGGTCTAGTCTCCAAAAATGACTTTAAATACAAATCAAATACATATTTCAGTAAGGATAGGCCTTTTTATAACCTGCAGAGGTTACAAGAGCAAACTTTAACAAGCTCTCAACTCTAGAAACCATGACAATAGCTCTGGTGTAGAAACAGGGTAGCAGTATGGTGTCAGGCATTTCAGCATTTAGATATCTGCAATAGAAATCCAGTAGCCCAAATATTTAAAAATATGTATAATTTCTTGTTTCATTTTCCATCTTCACATGCTCACTTGCAGGCTTCCAGCTTTAGCTTTTTAAGTTGGTCCAAGAATCAGTCAGCTGAAATGATACATACTGCTAATCACGCTCTGCAGAATTCACTGGGCACAGGAATGGTGTTGTTCCTAATCAGTGTGAGTAAACATTTATCCAGTACTAGAAACAAATATTGCCAAATCCATTCATTTTCATTCTATTTGGAAGTAGAAATGGCCTTCCCTTTGGTAAATTGGCAGTGCCCAGGTATTTGCTAGGTGCTTTAAGGGAAATTCTCTTACTGGAGATGGCACGAGTCTCCTGGCCAGAGTGATGGCCAAATTGATTCAAGACGGAGAGCTGAGTGTTTCCAACAGCAGTGGGGATGGAAAGCTGGGGCCAGAGCCACAGACAGCAGTTTTAGGGTCTGGGCACTGGCTCTGGATGGGGATTGTGGTGGCCACCATCTGAGCAGGGCAGCTGGGGGAAGTGTTTTCTCCTCAGCCTTCCTGTGCAGGAACCCACCCTGTCTCCCCAGCCAGCTCCTTCAGCAGCCCTGCCTGCAAGTGCCCAGGAGGAGGGTTAAGTTATATCACAATGTGACATAAGTTATTGAGAAGCTAATGCAAATAACCAGGCATTACTTTGTTTGCATTGTGAGCAGGCTGGCGAGAGTGAGTTTGAGGAAGGATTTAAAAGACAAGATGTGGTAAGCTGAGCAGAATTAGCAAAATACTTCGTTATGGAGAGGTGGTGCAGAAGAAAGAGAAGAAACCATCTGTTTGGGTGAGCCTGAAAGGAGCACCAAGGATGTGTGTATAAGAGATGGTATTAGAGCCTGGTGAGACTAGGTCTAGATTGTCAAGGGAGGAGAAAGAAGTAGATCTGCAGATGGTAAAAACATTTATAGTGGGGGCCAGACAGACCTAGGGCAGCTCTCACGAGCTTTGGGCTTGCTCTGAGAAGCCCAAACCCGATGAAGGAGCATGAGGAGCTACGGTTTTGTGGGACCCCAGAGTTGGGTGATTTCAAAAGCATCATTACAAGCCGGTGGGGTGGGGTGGCTGAGTGCCAGGGTTGCAGAAGGAACGCTGCACTGCAGTTGTGAGCAGGTCAGCCTGGACTTCTCACTAGAGTTGTAGAGAAAGAAATATTGGAGCCTTTACACATTTTGGGTGGACAGAAAGGGTAGGGAAATGGAGGAGTCAAAAGTTATCCAACTCAAAGTGCTTGAGTGGCACTAATGGGGCAGGAGAAAGGGGGTTAGGAGGAAGGTGAGGATTCAGTCTGTCCTACATGAGTGCTCTGTGCAGCTCAGCATTGCCTACCTGCTCTCACTCCTGCTATCTCCTGGAAACCCTCCAGGACACGGACATCTCTGACAATTGGCACTGAGCTGCATCCTTGCTGGCGCTGGCTGGGGAGGGATGAGGCCATTAGGGATGTGGGCAGCTGGCTGCCCCAGGGGCGAGGGGCTGTGGGCAGCTGCTGCCTGCTACCACTCATGTGAGCTTAATGGACTTCAGTTTCTGTCTGTCAACCTATAGCCTTTCATCAGCTCCAAATCCAGTCATAAATTTTAAAATATATTATGGCTCCCATGCAGAAGCAACCCCATGCCACTCTTTCTACATATTTCTAACTAATTTTCATAAAAATAACAAGTTTACAGTGAGTGCTGTGGTTCAGGGACATGGGTAAGGGAATTGGTCTAATCTAAACGGATGCACGCAAAACCCAGCTGTGAAGGTTTATTTAGAACAGATATCCACTCCATCTAATAGGAGAGGATCCCATGCACACCCAGACACCATGCTCACAGCTCTTTGTCAGAGTACACTGGGTGCTCAAAAGTTATGATTACTCAACAGAAAATAATGCAACAGTTTCTAAGCAGCTCTTGATTCTGGGCTGGGTGAAGGAAGCTCATTTACATTTAAATACCCTTAAGCCCCTGAAAGAGTTTGAATTTTTAATTATGTTTGGAAAATAGCTTGTGCTTCTTTTCTATGTCTCAAATGTTATTCTTTTATTTACAACTGGTCCTTGTCGTTTCACTGCAAGGCTTCTCATTTATGAGCAGATCGTCTGCATGTTGCTGCTTCTTTCCTAAGCTGGCCTCCTGTTTCAGAAGTCTACATACTCTCATATTCAGCTGTGTCATGCATTTCTGTAAATTCCTTCACCCAGCTAGGGTATGTGAAAAACATCACAGATTTTCCTATACCTTTCCAAGACCTTCTTATCTCCATCACTTTTTCCTGTTATGGTACTGCTTGTTGTAGACTGCAGAGTAGCAGTTTATGGGTGGAGTGTTTATCGTGGCGGGTCATTTGTGATATGTTGCTTAAAAGTGATGTTTGGGTTCGCGCCAGGATGATTCTGTGTTAGCAGGTTTTTATTATGAAAAGCATAGCTGACCTTTAAAGTCCAAAGGCCATATTTATGAATGACTCAGCCTGCTCTCAGCGCGGCTGAAGATACAGTACGCAAACAAAAGCTGAAGCATACTTCTGCCATGTAACTTTTTGAGAAAGCAGTATTTGCCTCTGGCATTCACCGAGGGAGCTTTCCCTTTGTGTGCAAGAGCAAAATGGGGCAAGCTACAATAAAAGGCATTGTTGGTCCCAGCATGCAAAGAATGATGATCCAAGAACTGAAATAATAGAAAAGTGTCGAGAGGGAATTTAGTTCACAAACATGTTAGGATAGCTTCAGGCTTACTCAAGTTTTGATTTTAACTTCTCATTCTTCTTAAATTCTTTCCAGGACAAAATGGATTAAATAGTTGCTAATCTTCAATCATCCAGCGTTTCTCTGGGATCAGTGTTTGAGGATGGCCTTGCCGCGCCGCCGTTTCAGCCCCCAGTTCCTTAACAACAGTAAACCCCAGGGAATGACGGAGTATGTACTCTTGTGCTATGGTTAGGATCTGTCTCCTCAAATTCCATCATTAAGGTCTCTGCAGGAGGGGCCTTCTTGCTTTGTGTCCTGGAGAGCATCTGTCATGATAGTTGGCAAGTATGACCAAGTAGTGCACCCAACATGTACCTAACAGGTTATAAGCTATCATTTTTATGGAGCTGGTTTCCAGACCAGACTATTACCTGACAGCTGTGCTTACAAATCGTTGCAAATAGGAGAAGAACACTGGTCTTGCTGTGACATACCTAGACAGATATTGCCAGCCCTAGACTTCAAAAAAAAAAAAATATTAAAAAAAAATTGAAAAACTGTGTCTTTTTTCTTCACTTGCTAGTCCTATTGGGATGTTGTCCAATTGAATTGACAACAAAATGAATAATAATCATTATTATTAATAATAATAAAACATTCCCACTTAGAGATTATGAATTTTTTTTCCTCAAACTTTTTTTTTTTTTTAATAAATTCTCTTTAAAAGTTCAGAGCATGTCTTTTTTACCCCTCTCCCTCCTTACCCCTACTGAAAACCCCTAGGAGCTAATGACAGGCAAGAATTTATGGTAGCAGCCAAATGTAAAAATGATGTAATTTATGTCCTGTGGCCCTATCAAATATAATTACAAACCATGTTCACAGCACTGCAAATTACCCAGCACTTCACTAGTGTGGGAGATGGCACGTTGCCTATTGTGATAGATGATTCCACACCTAGAATTGACTGGCAGCTTTTATAAAATAGCGAGGCATTCCTTTTGTGCTGGCTGATGAAGGACAGATGGTCTTTTTCCCCTTCAAGAATTCCCATCAGGCTTTATTTGCAATAGTTTCTGTGCATATGGATTATTTGTATTAAAAGAGAAGAAATATGGCATTTATTGGTGAACTATAATGCATCAAGATGATGTGAAATTTTTAACTATTTCTTGCATCAATGCTAGTATCGGCTGCTCAATATTTTTTCTTTCTCTGACAATGGAGATCATTTTCATTAGCTCTAAGGCACCCTTGTGCTTCTCTGGCAGTGTAAATTCATTTATACTGCCTTTAAGGCCTCTCTGCCCTTCCAGAGCAGTGCAGCAGAGGCTGAGGATAAATGAGAATCAAAGCGCTATTAAAGGGACCAAAACAAAGCATAACACAAGTTAATACTCTTTAATATTCATAATGTTCTTTTTAACCTTCCTCCTCCTTAGAAGTTCACTTGTAAATTGAAAGGTTACAGATGGCTCAAGGGGAATGACAGATTCCCTCTTACCCTTTCTTTTCTCCCTTGGTGTAGCCCATAGCTTATTTGTTCTTCGATGAATATAGCCGAACCCTGTTCAGCTAATCTTGTGGCTTAATTAGGATAATCAACTATTTTGTGCAAACAAGGTGATTTATACAGCACAATGTCAGGCATTGTGGTCTTGAGCTGTGGGGCTAAGTGGGATGCTGCTTCACCTCTGTCTTTTTAGAGCTTTCAGAGCCCCTGCTCTTAGATCCACAGGTACTTAATGGGTTTTCCCAATTATAATTCATAATAAGGTGGTAATCATGAAGATAAAATAAGAGGTCTGAGCTTTTAGTGGCTTTTTTCTTCAGTATGCTGTGCACAGTTTCAGTAATTGCATTAGATTCAGACCTGAATTATTGAAGGCTTCTGAAAAAGCACCTATTTTGGTCAAGGACAATTATGAGGAGTTCCTGGAAACTGTTTGCACTGCTCAAGCTCAGCTGTCCATTAGTTACTTTTATTTATACAGCACCAAAGGTGTGCCAGGAAAATTAAAGATATTATGGAGTTCTATGGGAAATTTTTGCTATATTGCTCCTTACAAGGGAAGTAAAATCTGTTCTTTCCTCTTAGAATCCAGACCTGCCTCAGGTCACGAAGGATGGATGAACACTGCAATGACAAAATTGATAAAACATAGGGCTTAATTTCCAGGAGAATCAGATGAGTCCATAGATGTCAAGATGAAACAATTCTCTGCTCCATTTTGAATGCTCTCAGTGGTGTACGCAGGTAATGACGTGCCTGCCTAGAAAGCAGGTCACCTGCTCACACTGGCGAGCCTTCGGAGGCGGTGCTGGCGGGTGGTCTGTGAGCACGATCCCACAGGCAGCTGGTTAGCATCACATCTTGGCCATGGCCCATGCTGCTTCTCATTGTAAATGCTGCTCCAAACGCAGCCAGCAACACAGAGCCTGAGTGGCAAAAGTGACAGCTAGAGAGGATGAGAGTGAAAGAAACAAGTGGCTGATGAATGAGTAGGCAGGAGGGCAGTTCTTAATGGAAAATGAGCTGCAAAATTAAATGGGAGGTGAAAAACACTGAAAATGGAGTGGAAGAGGGAAGACACTGCCTGGAAAGGTCATGTGAAAATCCCTGTATGGTGCGGGGGCTCGTGGCCATCGTGGACCGTCTGTTGGGCTTTGGGAGATCACTCACTGGTGGTGCAAGCAAGGATTTGGGTTTGGTTTTGGGGTTGTTTTTTTTTTTTTTTTTGTAAAAAAGAAATGTTAGCGCTAGCAACAGCAGCAGGCTTGACTGTAATGAGCTTAATGAATGTGGCACAAGGGATGTTTCAGGTAGAAGGAGAAATGTGGGATTTCTTGTGTGTGTAATTAGGACACTTGGCAGCTGGGGAAGCTTTAACTGCCATCCAAAGCTCCTGATCTTGCCAAAGAATGAAGAGAGTGAAGAGAGCTATTGATTTCCATCTGGGCGAACAATTTACTTCTCAGTGCTCATCAGCCTGATGTGTATCTTCATTCCCTGTCACTGCTGTGTGCAAGCTAAAGATGCTTTCATCGGCAGATTTCAGGTGGGGATTCAGTTGAACATGTGGCTAGAATTGCAAGGCGTTAATGGTAAAAACTGCCTTACCACACTGCAGTGCACAATGTGCTGTTGGTTTTGGAAAACCTCCACATCTCTAGGTCCTTATATAAACCGTCTCTTTGCTCTAGTGTTCAGTTGCCTCCCAAAAATAAAAAGAGCACAGAAGGAGCCTTCTTCTCTCTCTGCTCAACAGGAGCAAGGCAATGTTTATTTTATATGATGCATGTTTGTTTATAAATGTGGTGTTACTGCGCAGAGGCCTAGATCAAAGAAGTGGATTTTGCGTTTCACTTTGAAGACACAGATGTCCATAATCAACATGATCTCTTTTGAAGGTGGCTTCCAAATTTCATGGGCTAAATGCCACATTTTTGCCCTGTCGTTGGCAGTTTCATTGTTCCAGGGGCACATAGCTGGTGCAGGTCATGATCTTGAAACAGAGACACAATGAGAAAAATCATATGCAGACACAAAGTGTAACAATTTAATTAGGAAAAAAAAAAAAAAAAGAAAGAAAAAAGTGGTATTTTGGGGGAAAAGGTTGAGAGGAGGGAGAGAGGAGGTGGAATTACCTTTGCAAAGCTATGAGAAAACCCAGACTTGCTGCAGTTTACAATATGCAAATAGCATCATTAGGCACAAACAGATTTTTATACAACTAACCAATCTGACATTGCGCATGTAATGGAGATTGGTGTGTCCGTGCAGGAGAGACACATGTATGGCTTTCTGAAATAAAAAAAATTAAATTAGAATAATTAATTCCCTTCTGTTGAGGAATGGATAATCAGTCAAATTGTGATATTCAGCAGATGCAACTTAATCATGTAGAAATTCCATCATATGGCAGCCCAGGGGCATTGGACACTATACAGTAAAAATAATCATGGTCAATGGTAAAAACTGTTAGATGTACCCAATTCTAGCAAGGTTATTTGTACGGCAAATGGGAAGAAACATGAACGCATACAGGGCTGGTTTTCCTCTTGCTCATGTTTTGATCTGGAATGACTTTACTGGAATGACTCTGCACTGACAGCAATGATAGGGTGGAATCAGCCTCCAGATATCTAAATATTGAGTAAGTGTGGTAAAGTTAAGTGATGACTTAGAAACAAAAAGGAAAGCAGTGCTTGACTAACATCTAAAAAGTAATCATCTAACAGTAATATTAAGTTTTCTATTTTAGAAGTAGCTTTTACTGGCTGACCAGGAAAGAAATGCCTAACATGGATTAATACAGCCATACAAGTCATATCTTGATTTTTTTTGTTTGTCTTCATTTCAGAAATATTTAACTTGATACAGTAGGAAAAAAAATCCCAAATTCAAACAAGCCCTCTTGGAAACAGGGATTTATTTCCCATTGACTTTAATAACTAATCCCATTAAAACAGGCTGTAGCGGAAAGCAAACCTTGTATGTGGACAAGATAGTAGAGATAAAAAAGGCACGGTTTAGATTCATGCTTGCCAAATTTAATATAGGAAAGTGATGCATTTTCTGTTGGTTAGATCTTGACTTCCATCTTGTGCTATTAGAGTATTTTTAAATCATGATGTCACTGCTATGTTACTTTTTTGTGTGTGTATGTACATCTCCCTTTCTAATCAGAAGTTGACAATACGTGCAGCATCTAGTACCTCAGACAGCTGTTAAAATACAACCGTTATTGATATATCACCTTTGTTATTCAGTGTTGGATTATAGTCTCATTTTATACATAGAGCAGTTCTACTGTTTGTAACAAAATACTTCCCACGTGACACTGTCTTGTCATCTTCACTGGTTCTGGAGAGATTTTGAGAAATGACTCATGGTGTGGTGTGCCCTGCTTAAGATACTTCAGATGTTGCTTTTTCCAAGGTGGTTCCCCAGGCCTTTGACTTTCAGGTCCTGAAAGAAGAGTACCCATAAGTGGAAGTGCCTGACACCATTATTTATCTTTAAAAATATGTCTTTCTCATGTCAAAAATAAATAAAATAATGCTTTTCCCTCTGCTATTAAAAAAGATGTTTTAAATTACTTGTAACTGAAAGGAATAAATAAGTATAAAGTTCCATTCCTGCCATTAATGCATATTTTAAATTGAGTAGATATTTAGATCTATCCATCCTGTAAAACTATGACCATAATAATTAAATAATTATATTTTATCTAGATGCACAATAAAATTTCTTCCATCCCCACTTACTGTGCTCATTACCATATGGTATTTCTTCTCTGATCCTGAATGGAATAAGAATATGAGTGTTTTGAGGCACTAGTCTATAGGTATTTATAGCAGCAGGAGCAGAACTGCCAAAACGCATGAAATACGCTTTTCTGTTCCTGCTTTCAGAGAAATCAATAAGAGAGCTATCTGCTTTCAGTGTTGATTTTGTCTATGCAGTTATATTGTGAAAGGCATAACTGGTTCTCTTCACTTGATTTCACAAACACATTTCAAACAGAAATGAATTTGTGTGGTCAGCAAAGCTACTGGCAAGCATATTCACTATATGAACTGACTTCTCCTAGCAGTTTATTAAGACAACATTCATTCCTTTAAAAAAATGTGGCCAGCGGTGTTTGTATGTCTACCTAAAATTAAAGTGGTTGGATTTCCACAAAATATTAAGTTGCTATCAAATGTAGAAGTATAGAGGTTTTGAAATATCAACAGATCAGACAGAAGTGTTGAGCATCAGTGCAGAATAACTGCAGCACACAGCAAATAGTAATTTACAGGTCATCACGAATCCTTCGGATATTGGGAAAAAAAGGTAACCCTCAGTTTTAAGACAATACAAGAAAAGGTGAGTGAGATATTTTACTAGTGTAATTCAACATAGTTCGCTGGAGCTAAATACAGATGTGTGATTTCCATAAAACTAAATGGGACGAGCTGATTTTTGGTAGAAATCCTGCTAATCAAATGACACAATAGGAGAGTTTGCATTATACGGAGAAGGTTGCTGTTGTTTGTAACAGCAGTAATTCAGTTTGATCTACCTTTTTGCTCTTTGTGTTTGGAATAGCAGGTTGAGGGAGGTTCTCCTCCCCCTCTACTCTGCCCTGGTGAGGCCACATCTGGAATACTGTGTCCAGTTCTGGGCCCCCCAGTTCAAGAAAGACAGGGATCTTCAGGAGAGAGTTGAGCAGAGGCCACAAAGATGACTAGGGGCCTGGAGCATCTCCCATACGAGGAACGACAGAGAGCTGGGACTCTTCAACCTGGAGAAAAGAAGACTGAGAGGTGACCTTATCAATGTCTATAAATACCTGAAGTGCAGGGGCCGGGCTTTTTCCAGTGTGACAGGACAAGGGGCAATGGGCAAAAACTGGCACACCAAAAGTTCCATACAAACCTAAGGAAAAACTTCTTTACTGTGAGGGTGTCAAAGCACTGGGACAGGCTGCCCAGAGAGGTTGTGGAGTCACTCCCTCCATACTACCTGCTTCTTATGGAAGCACCTACATGTTGTTCCCCTCTGGAGGGGCAAACAGCTATCGAACATTTCCCTTTGAAGAAGAAAAGATAATTTAATGTCTGTTCTGTGATCAGTTACTGCAAGAGTTATTGCAACCAGCCTTGATACATTAATACTGAAGCTAATCTGTATATCTTTCCATGTTTTATAGCTTCTTAACTGTCTCTCTGTTCTTTCTTTGGATACAAAAGCTAATTCCACTTTAACAAGTCTCACATAAATATACAGTTTCATAGTTGCATTTGCAAGTTATTGACCAAGTCAGCACCAAAAATGCACCAAGCATTTACAAATAAAAGGCAAAAGATGCCTAAATGATAAGAAAGGCTAGGAATTTATTCTCAGGCAGCTGGCTTCTGGAAGGAATGGGAAATGCAAACTAAGAAATGCAAGAAATGCTACAGCCAAATGTCATTGCATCTTACTGCAGAGCTGGCAAGGGCTTTTCAGGTAACGAAAGGGAAGGACAGCCTGCCACACCTGCGGGGTGCTGCCAGCTGGTCAGCTGGCTCTCTAGAAAAGGGAAATGGAAACTAAGGAAAAACATTAAAAAGCAATTCAAGTTACATTGCAAAGGGCTTGGATCCTCAAAAAATATTAACCTGCATCAATCAACATTTTTAAGCTTTTGCTTTTTTAGGGAATAAAGTTATAGTTGTGGTACAATACTTGAAGGGGAGAAAAAAAACCCAAATGCAACAGCATGTGCATTATTCCTCTTGTATCGGTGCAGCCCAGTTTAGCAGCCATGAGTTACCAAAGGCTTTATCCCCCACTTCCCTCAGGCAGCCTTTCTGTGCTGCCCACAGGGGCATTGGCAGCACCTCATAGCAGCTGGTTTTGGCTTCGTGAGACCCATGGAACAATAGCTGTGTAAGTGCAAACGGCACGAGCCATTGCTTTCTTGCCAAGCTGATAAAATAGCATACTTTATTTAAAATGCTGTCTGATAGCAGGAAAGGTCTTACTGTCAAATTTTCCCAGGGCAGCCACAAGAACAATTTACAAAGCACTTATCCTAGCCCTGTCTCCTTTCTCGCCTGGCTGGCATAGTACTTCTGGCGTATTTCTGGGAAGTATGTCCATCAGAGGAAAAAATGGTGTCTTTCTATTCTTTTCTGTAAGAGAGATGACACCTATTGTAATTCAGAATAAATTTCCACAGGGTACTAATCTCATTTTTTATCATGGACGTCTGAACCTGTGGTACCTAACCCCAGCTTTTTAAAAAATTCAACAAGTGACTTTTCCCCTGCAGAGAAAGAAGGGCAGAAATGGATGTAAGGCATGGTGAAGGTAAGGAGATAGGAGCACAGGAGGAAAAAGCCCTGCAGCTCTCTCCCTAGTGATCTGTTTGCTCAGCCAAGTGAATGCAAAAGTTGATCCTGGTTATACTAGTGCAACCTATTGTAACAAAACACGTGGGAAGACTATAAATGTAAGGAATGCTCAGCGCCTCTGCATGTTGTCCAGGCTCCTTGGTGCCATGTGTCATGGCAACAATGCTGCCAAAGCTGACTTTTAAAGAATCACCCTTTGACAGCTTTGTCTCCCAACAACTGTGTAGCTGTCAGATCGTGGGAATTCCTCCCTCTCCGGAGGACACGAAATGCCAGCTGAGAAAATGCCCAGTTCATTATCCCATAGCAGACAAAACAAATATTGTGTTTCCCCTGAACCAGTTATATATAGAATTAATCTTACCCTGGTAAGACTCTGTGAGAGAGCTCGGGTTCAGCTCAGGCAAGGGAAAATCCTGGTCCCCAAAAGGATTCTGTACAGGCTGGCAGATGCACTGTTGACTCACACCATCCAGAAGAGGTTGGTCTCCTCTTCCAGGTGTGATCTGTTACCTAAAGAAAAGATGGCGAGCTAAATCTGTTCAGCATTTGGAAAATGCAAAATCACCAGGAGCTTGTCCATGCAGTGGGGTGAAGTTAAGTGACTTGTTGCCTAATGTCTTTAGCTCGTCTAAATGAGAAGCCCAGACACTTAATTATTTAGTAAAAATACCGCTTCACTGAATCACTCTGGGTTTTTTTGTATTACAGTACTAGAGCAGAAATTGAAAACTTCTGTCAACTATCTGGGTGAAAACCCCTCTGAGTCACTTTTTGTGTATCTAAAGCATGATTAAAGTAACGTTTTTCTCTTCTGTTGCTGTGAGTAAGACCTGATCCTGTACCTTTGCTAAGATAATGACCCATTGATTGTAATGGGAGCTCTTCCTGCAGAGCAGTGTTTGCTTCTATTAATAATGACATTTGGCTGTGCAGTTGCTGCACAGTTTTCTACTGAGGTGAAGAAATCATTCAAATTTGTATTCCTTTTAAAAAGTGAAATTCGATGTCTCTCCATCTTTCTGGTGCAGATTCCCATTGCCACAGTGGGACGTGCTGGTGGCTGAATGGCTCAGTTGCTATCTTGCCCTGGCTTTTCACTGTCTCAAGTTTGAAGTAGCATTTCATTAATAATGTGAGAGATGTCCATTAAGGCTTTAGGGCCAGTGGTGTTGCTCCAGCATCTGCAAGTGATGGTTAAGTGTGCCCAAACTTTGCAGCCATCTAGCATGCCTGAGCGATCAGCCCAAGTGGTATGCATTTCTATTTGGCAGTGATCCAGATTCTCCTTTGTCATGGTCACACAAACGGTTCAACAGCGATGACCAGCTGTGACCTTGAGTCACCTAGTGGTGCACAGAAAGGTTGTGCATTTGTTATTGGGGACATCAGACTCATCATTATGTAGCTGTTTGCACTAAAATTATCAATTATTTTCAGTGTAAAAATGATAATAGAATCATAGGACTGGAAGACACCTCTTCTTATCCATCCTTTTTCCCCAGCTCTGGCTTTCTGCTCCTGGCAGATATTTAACTACTTCTTAAAAGCATCTGTTACGGAGGCTGCACATTCTTCCCAGGCAATCTTTTTCTCCGCTCCCTATTGTTAGAAAGTTTTGTGTACTTTTCCTTGCAACAATTGCAAGGCTGTTGCTTGCCTTCTGCCTTGTGGAAAGTACTCCATCGTTGTGGCAGGTTTTACATAGCTGCAGAATGTTCTCAAGTCATAGCTGTAAAAAAACCTAAAATATCTTATTGATATGCTGCTGGTCAGTTTGTCAAATTGATGTAGTGTCACTCTGTGTATTGATGACTTTTCTGTCATGGCTTTTAAACCATATCTCTTTGTGCAATATCTATTTCTTTCTCCTGAAAGTGAATGTGCTATTCACATATGCTTCGTCAAGTACATTTTGCAAAGCAATTTTCTTCTCGCTGTCACTGCCAGCAGATGACTGTGTAGTGTCAGCCACAAAACACCTGGATTTGCATCCTTTTCTGTATTTTCTGTGTGAAGCATTTTCTCCTTTCTAAATACAGCTTCCTATGATGCTGCTTAAGCGGTCTGCAGTCCATCTTCTGTTGCAAGCATGGTTTCCATTGTTCTGCATGAATTCTGTAGTGTGACACAGATTTTTTCTTTGCTGGGAGGCAGCTTTGCTCTTTTACAGTAGTTGCTCCAGCAGGACAAAATTACAGGGAAATACTTGATATAGAGCAAGGTAGACAATAAATACTATGTCAACAACTATAGCTGATCCATTTTGTATTACTGCATAAGATGAATTTTAACATCACTCCCACAAGACTGCGTGAACACATTCTACTATGTCATGTTAATTTGTGAGTAAACTGATATTTTGCTAATCTTATAAATACGCACAGTTTTGCTCTGGCTGCATCTGTTCCTAGATTGTTAATGATGCCTTTCTGTTCAACATAAATAATAGAACAATCACAATCAGCAAACAGATTTTCGTTTGTATTTAAACTGCACCATTTTATACATGTATGGAAATACTGATTACTTTTTTTTTTTTACTGTAGTCGTTACTTCTGTAACTGTGCCTACATAGCTACATTTGTATTTCCAAAACACATTGTATTTGTACCATACCACTGTCTCATACCACTGCTTCTCATAAAGAGATCCTCCTTCCTCCAGCCTTGTCTCCCATAATGTGGAAAGGTATTGAGAAGCTGTCAGAAGTGATACCTGGCCAGCTCCCAGGGAGCAGCCATGGCCACCTGAGGTCAGCCTGGGCTGGTGACAATGCTGCCAGGGCAAACCTCACTGTCCTAGCGTATCGTGTGCGTACAAGATGACTATGTGGCATCACCTCATATCTCATATTCCTGTAATCTCAGTGTGATCTAAAAATTATCATAGCTTATGAATTCATAAGGTATTTATGGATGTAAAAAAAAATCTGCATTGACTAGAACTTTCTGATCCACTGGCTGCAAGAACAACTATTTTCAATACCTTTTCAGATAGGAATCCTGGGACTTCTTTAAATTACAGAAGGATAGTAGCACTTTTTCTTCTGGCTAAAAGTCACGCTAACAAAAAGCAAACCAAAGCATATCAATGGCCATATCCCAAACCTGTAATAAGCAAAAATAGGCTTTAACAACTGTGGAAGGATCACACATTATACCAGAGTCAGTATAATACCATTTGTAATGGTTTCTCAAGAATTTGAAATGTCCTACCTGATAGCAACTCAATTACCTGTCCGTTTGTTTTAAGGAGAATAAAATCTGCACATTGTTCAGTGAATGACAGTTATTCAAATAATTGTGCCTATACACATTAAGTAAAGGCAGCCTTTACCGGATATTTGGAGAATGTGTAGAAGATGCAGATTAAAATCTAGTCAGCTGCCATTTTGGAAACACATTTGATATTTCCTTCGTGCTATTCGTTAACCATATTCCCAAATGCTGAACATGGGCTGATGTCCATAACAGCATGGCCAAGGCAGCTGCCTGGGTTTTGTCTGAGCACCGAAGGGGAAACACAGACCTGCGTGCTGGTGAGATCCCCTCTATGTCCAGAGGGACACTTGAAAGAGCCTTGCCAGTAAAAGAAGAGCTGGAAGGAAAATTCATATCCCTCCTCAATTCTTGCCTGCTCTGGTGAGGAGAGACCTCGGAGGTACCTGGGAGGGCAGCAGCAGGAGCAGCACAGCCCAGGGCTGGTGCCGTGGACATCTCCCATGGTGCGAGGTCTGGCCCAGAGCCTCATTCACCTCCTGCCTGGAAGCCAGCAATGTGCACTGGAGAGGGCTGGCTCTCCTCCAGGGTAACCTCAAGTCAGGATAAAACCTGGGGAAAATGAAAAGGGTGGAAGACAGAGTTTCTTTTCTTTTAGGGGAAGAGTGGAAAATGTTCATTGTTTTAGTCCTTGAGGTAGAGGTGGAGCAAAACGCTGGTGTCTCTTCTACCTCACAGTGGTGGAAACTTTGACAGGGTAAAGGAGCAGAAGGTGGACATGCTTTGGCTGGTGAGTGGCCCTGTAGAAGCCATGATGAGGGATTAGGAAGTAGCTGGGCTTCTTTCCTTTGGATCTGTACTTGGAACTGCCTTTGTCGTGGGATACTCATCCTTTGGCCGCACGGGTAAGCTGCCCAGCCTCTCGCTCCGCTGCTGGGGAAGCAGCAGGTGCCCACAGAGGGCACAAAGGCAGCCAGCCCGATGCATCCTCGAGCAGGAGGGGTAGGCAGCATTCCTCTCTGCCCATGTGGAGCTTGACCGAGCACAGAAACGCGGGGAGACGCGGGTGTTTGAATTCTGTTGGCGTAGTGGCGTGTTTATACATAACTACGTGAAACCACTATGTGAACCCACGCTGCCCTTCAA
>NW_010315826.1:0-8630 GCF_000700745.2 Antrostomus carolinensis
TGCCGGGCCCGCGTGGAGGGGCGCTGGGGTGGGCGCGGGCAGCCTGCGGCGAGCGGGAGTCGGGGCTGAAGGCGAATGCTGCAAACGGGCGTGTTTGCCTTCCTGGTGGTTTTGGCGCCCGGCAACTGTTTAAAGACCCAACTTCAAGCAGTTCAAATACCTGGTGTAAATTAAATTTAATGCAAGAAAGTATTTCTGTACTGTTGAACAAAGATCTGTTCCCGCAGACTTCTGTAGAAAAGATGTGCTCTGTTTCCAGGAGACTGACTGGGGCAGCTGTTTTAAAGCATTTTGGAATTTTGTATATATTTCAGATGTAACCAAATGAAGCTGTATTGTCAGTATCAAATAAAATGTTCTCTTGTCAAGTGCGGAACTGAGCTATGAAAAGTGAGTTAGTCTGAAGATAACTGGATAATCAAAGCTTCAGACCTAAGTTATGTTGAATATTTGCTGGTTTAGAGATCTCTGAAGGCGGCTAACTTGAGCAGGGACGGTGAGCAAATAGAGTTTCCTTTTGCTGCTTGTATAACCCCCTCTGTTCATTTTTCAAGGTAAATGTTAGAGAAATTTACAAACTCAGTTTAAGATTACGAAGGTCCTGTGCTGCAAATGACTTCTGTCTGTGTCTGGTTACTGGGTGATTGTTCCAAGCCCTGCTAGTGTGGCTTTGAAAACAGCTTTTTAAGTAAAGCCCACTGCACTCCTTACGATAATGCAGGAAATGCGTGGCTCACGAGAGTGGTTTTATGGAGGGAGCAAGTGTACTTTAATCCTGATTGTATTATTTCTGCCATGGTGGTTTGCTGTGAGGCTGAGGATGTGGGAGTAATAGATATCCGTACAGTGGAAGTGCACGATCAGCAGTCTGAACTTTGAAAGCAAGAAGTGAAATCTGCATTGTGAAGCGGCCAGTTTGTGATCTGAATGTGTGGTGGATGACGAGTGTTGGGTTATTTAAGTTCTCAGTTTCTGCCTTTAACCAACCATCTTAACATGCGAGTTTCTTAGCCTACGTCACTGGCATGCGTCCTGCTCGTTGAAATAGGATGCAGCGTGACCATACACATGAAGGGGTTAAAACAGCTTATGGCCAAAGAGTTAATGCATCACTTCAGCTCAAGAGATTTTTATAATTCAGCTTAGTTACAAATATTGCCATCTGCCCTTTTCTTTGCATGTGCGTGTCCATAAATACGTCTTGGATAAATACTGGTTGGGGCTGTTTGCAAAGTAGTAGAAGCTACAGACAACATTTTTTTTTTCTCATGCATGTTGCCAGTTTCTGGAAAATCAAAATAGAAGCTGTCCTACATTATGGCTGCATTTGGTTGTGGGTTGAGAGGTATGCAGGTAGTTTTAATTTTTCTTTTCTTTTTTTTTTTTTTTTTTTTTTTTTAAACTAAGTCCTCCTTTTGGGAATGTGAGAATTGTCGTTGGCAAAAGCAGAGGAGACAGTCAAAGCTTGTGATTATAAGGAGAAAGATCTAAGCTTGTGGGTAACGGAGAAGAAATGTTTTCCTCTTTGTGTCCGCATAATGCAGGGCTGTAGGAAGATATGCTTAATGAGGATGATTATTGCTGTGGCTTTCCATAAATCCACTTGTAATGGAGGCTTTGTACAGTTACTTCTGAATCTGTACATTTAAAAACTGCAAATAGCGATAATGGAGTTGGCTAATAGCAGACTGTCAAGTAAGTGCAATCCTTGTGATAATGTTGAGCCATAGATCTCCATTTAAGTATTACTTTTAAGCAGAAAATGTTTCTTGTAGGTCATAGTATATGCAGTTTGGAGGAAAAAAACACAATTGTTGCTGCCTGTTCTTGAATTTTAACCAGCTAACTTTAATTGTGCAAAGGGTACTTTTTCTCTTCAGCTTTTTATCAGATAGCAGGAGATCTACAATTCAATAGATGTATTTGATTTGAAGTTAGATAGTAGAAAGGGATAATAATAACAACAACCAACTTTAAAAAGCTGGCTGAAGAGGTCTACCTGAGCAGTAAATGTGTGGCTGCATGCAAATTAAAATTGGGACTTGTGCCTTTTGAAGAATTGCAAACTTCCCTGTAAAGCATTGGAGCGAGCTGAATGCCACGAGGTGAGAGCCTGAGCTGATCTTCTTAGTAGTGTCAACCAGGACAAACCCTTCTGTTTCAGTGGTTTTCTCAGTGTCTCTTAGAAGCCAGGGTTAAGAGTTGAATTACTCAGGTCTGTTACGCAACGTAAAAATAAAAGGTGACGGTAAGATAGTAGGGAAAATTTTTAATGCATTATCCCACCCCAGTACACAAGGATGTAAAATCGCCGATTATTTTCAATTAAATCACTCGTAATAGCTGCTGGATGTTTTATATAGTGTTTTGAATGAATGCAGTTTTAACTTACGTAGCTAAGAAACAGATTTGAAGAGATCTGACACGTGAGTTGCTTATGTTTGGAACAATCCGTTGAGAAATATTTGTGATGCTTATTCTCCTTTAAAAGCAACGCCTCGACATTCACCTCTTGTACAGTTTGTGAGGGCTCCTTATGTGGATTTACTTCTGCTCAAAATCTGACCATAAAAGTAAGCTTTGTTTCTACAACCCTTAGTGCAGTGTTCAAATCCAAAATGTATGCTTCCTTTCCAGTAAAAACTTATAATTACATGGGGTGGTAGCTGACTGGAAAGTATTGCAAAACATATGTAAGAATACTGTCGTACAAACTCTAAAACTGACGAATGACTCACTGCGCCAGTGCTATATCAAATTCTATCTATACACAAGGTTTAAATGACAAGTTTACTTTAGGAAGGGAATATGCAATTTTCTTGTACTCTTTCTTCATCTAATGTCAAGTGAGCTTAATGAAATGGTACATGTGGGCATACAGGAGGCACCAGTTGTAGAGCTTTAATGAGCAAAGGGAACAGGCACTGCTTGGCTCTATTTGTGAAGATGATAGAGATGTAGCTACTCTGTATATTAAAAACAAAGTTCACAGTGCTGATGCATGTCTTGAGACATTTGTTTCTTGTAATGTACTTCATCATGATTTGTTTATATGCATTTACTAACATTTGTTCTATTTTTGTTTTCTATAGGAGAGGGTACTTGATTTTTTAGCAGTATATGTATTCATCTTTGCATATTTGTGTTAGCTGAGTTTCCAACTGGCATTTCAGAATTTTTGCAATATTTTTGTGAATATAAAATTCAGGCCACTGGCAAAATGAAAATGGGATGCTGTTCTGCATGGGAAAGGGGCCCATCTTTGTAGGTTAAAGAGGAAAAGACCGCTTTCCACTGCAACAAGACAGATTTTATTCTTGCTTTTGACTTGGGATTTATTATGAGAAGCTTCATAGAGCTTTGCAGAGCCCCCTCAAAAACCCAGGACATGGAAACAGGCAGTAACATCCTGTAGCTGGGAGCTGGGAAGAGGAGGATATCAGGGTCTTGTGCTTTTAAGTTGTGACTCTCACTTGTGTGTCTGTGGATGCCAGGGTGCCTGGCCAAACACCTGTGGGGAAGCCTAGCCGGCAAAGCTAAGGAACTCAGTATCCACTCCACTCTAGGTGGAAGACTTTAAACTCTTCACAACCTCTTATTTTAATTTCTCCTTTAGCCATAATCTGTTCTGGCACAATGTCTATTTCTTCTGCTCTCTGTTAAGCATCGTCTTTCTGGGCTGTGGGGAAGAGTAGTGCACGTCCTTGGTCTTGGATTAATGTTGTTCAGGAGAGCTGTAGTGACCAGCACCCGTGAGTGTTTTTACTCTCTGTAGGAAGGTGAAAGTCTCCTCGGGCTGTGAAAAGAAGCTGAGGAAGGGAAGCTGGAGCACTTGCTATTTAATGTCATTGTGCACACAGTGTATGTATGCCTGTGCCTTACTGGGAAAAAATAAAGGATAAAACAGGTCTTGCTCCTTCAAGGACTCTTATTATCTGAGAACTTTTCTGAAGATCAAAAATACAGAGATAAATCAGGATTTTTGGAGCAGAGGACAGAAGCAATGTATGTAAAAAGCCTGGTTGAGAGCAGAGTTGACAAAAGCATCTCCTAATAACCTGGGCTCAGTGCTTGAAGGAAGTAGCTCTGGATGCTTTCCTTAAGCGCAATCCACTGTGTAGCTGAAATACAGCAATACCATTAATCTGGGAAGGGATAGGGTGATCCCTACTCTTATTCTTGTCCTTCAGCAGACATAGAAGCTTCCAGCTTACAACCTGCCCAAAAGACATTTTATTTCTTGGCACACAATTTCAGCTGCAGCTGGCAAGTGGGTAAGTACTTCTTCCAGCCTTACTGAGAAAGAGAGGAATTATTTAGGTTGGCACAAGAAGTTTATAGTTCGGAGTTGTCAGATGAAATTGAACAGAGAAAAAATGTGAAGGCTGGGCATGTGGCATTGCTGTTTGAAAAGAAGTGCTGGAAATCCCATCATCGCTTGAAACCAAACAAAACATGAATGTGCTTGACCATGGTGAGGAATTATCTATTGGCTTCATAGGCCTCTCTTCCTTATTTTCTTTTTTTCCTACAAGTAGTGTTTGACACTGAATTGCATGTGTGTATTCAAAGGATCTCATCTGTTCTGTTTTATGACATCCACATAGCGCGGTTGCTTTTTTATCCCTCCAGTGTATGGATTCTTCTCTCATGTGTCATCCTTGCTGCTGAAGGCAGCCGAGCACTTGAGCTTTGTAATATCTCTTCTCTCTTAGGAGCAGGAAGTTATTCATGGGATGGTACTTGATTTTTCAGTTAGATTTCCTCACAAAATTAGGTCTTACAGTGTTCTGGAAAAGCCATTATTTTTCTAGAGGGTTTTGTGAGTAGGGATGGAAGAGGGTTGATTACGTGGCTCTTTTTTGGGAGGAGTTTTAGTAATTGTTGTATCAGCAGGTTAGATTTTCTGCACCAATGAAGAGCAGTGAAGCTGGTGAAGGGTCTGGAGCACAAGTCTTATGAGAAGAGGCTGAGGGAACTGGGGTTGTTTAGCCTCGAGAAAAAGAAGCTGAGGGGAGACCTTCTTGTTCTCTACAACTATGTGAAAGGAAGTTGTAGTGAGGTGGGTCTCGATCTCTTCTCCCAAGTAAACAGCGATAGGACAAGAGGAAACAGCCTCAAGTTGCGCCAGGGGAGGTTTAGTTTGGATATTAGGAAAAATTTCTTCACTGAAAGGGTTGTGAAGCATTGGAACAGGCTGCTCAGGGAAGTGGGAGTTGCCATCCCTGGAGGTATTTAAAATATGTGTAGATGAGGTACTTAGTGACATGGTTCAGTGGTGCACTAGGCAGTGTTAGGTTTTCAGTTGGACTCGATGACCTTAAAGGTCTTTTCCAACCAAAATGATTCTATGTGCTTTGATAGGATCATTCATTGGGAAGGTAAATTAGATCTGAGAAGTATGAAGAAGGCTAGTCTAGTGTTTGGATTTTAGGGTATATATTTAATTTTTTTTTTTTTTTTAAATTTTTGTTAACAAGGTATTGAGGTGTTATGTACGTGGAAGATATGGTATGGGGGGGGAAAAGAGGAAAAAGTGACTTTGCTTTTGGATGATGTTGTCTGTTTATAAACTACTATTTTCTTCAAATACAAAGCAGTTATGTTTGTTTATATCTTAAGTAACATGAGTTTCATCAAATTTGGTCAAATATTTAGTTGCAAAATCAATAATAAATCTCCTCTTTTAAGGAAAAACCTTTAATTTATGAATGTACCATCCATTGTGTTTTAACTACTTGTAATACAGAATTTGCAAGATTATGCAATTGACTAGAAGATGCACGCAAAATCCAATAATACCTTTTCAGTGTCAAAGTTTGGTGAAATATGAAAGATAATTACCATAAGCAATGAAAATTAGCCTCTTAAACCTATGAACTAGAAGGCGTGGAAATAATTTTGTAATATGTATTCTCACTGGTTTTGTTGAGACTATACTTGGGCACCACCGAAATTCCTCTACAGTCTGATGTATTCTAATCTCTGTGTTATTATGTGGTAAAAGACATACTTGTAAACTTGTATTTAACCTGAGGAGGAAGCATGCGTTTTTGAACATACTTTTTAGATACTGACTGTTGCCTTACTGTAGCCTTGTTCACGAGTAGCTTCCAATTAATAAGTGCAGACTTGAAGAATTACACCTAGGGAGAGGAGACAAGTATTTCAGCAGATTGGAGAGGTACTGCTTTAATTCTGCCTCTTGACACAAAGGGAGAACAAAAAACTTTTGAAATAAAGTTTGTCACCTTCAGTATACTCATAAGATTGAAGCCTGTTGCTAACAGAGTTGCTGCTCTTCTTGGTTTGAATTTTCTCTGAATGCTGCTACATCTTTGGAGCCTGTAAAACTACACTTTATGCTTTGGGCATAGTGTTACAGTAGAGTACCTATTTGGGATCTTTTAGCTTAAGAAAAGGCATTTTAGAATAGCCTTGCCATTAGCCAAATTTCCTGAGGTCTGTCCTGCTGCAGGAGGTCCATTTTAGCACAGGTCTGTAGGTGCCAGATCCTACTTCACCCAGACGGGTCGAGACAGAGGGAGGTCATGGGAGCCTATAGCATGGCCATGATTTCAGTGCTTTTTTTTTTTGGGCTGATGCAAAGTGTAGCTTTCTGTTCTTTGAAACTGGGTTTTGGATGAGAGTGAAGCAAGCGTGGGCTCTCGCTGCTCCCGCGTTCAAGTAGACCAGCGCCGTCCTTTGCAGAGAGATGTCCACCTCCTGGCAGCCGGCATCACACTTTATTTTTCTTCCTTTCCGCTGACTTCCCCGGCTATCTGGGTCTGCAGCCGAAGCTGTGATGGCGAGGGGCACCTCTCACCATGCACAGGAGAAATGTGCAGCGCTGTAACGCTGGCGCTTTGCTGAGAAAACTCCAGCAGCTCTATAGGAGCAAGCTATTACTTCCAATAATTGTGCTTGGCTCCTACTCTGTATCTCACCTGGCGTTTTTTCTTTGTAAACACCAACAGAATAAAGTGTAGTGCTATAATACCCCAGTGCCAATCTATTGCTTATGTTTGTGGAAGGAATAAGGAGCGTAATTAATTATACGAAGGCAAGGGTTACATGGCAACAGAGTGTCATGCTCTCCTAATGATCTTGGTGTCAGAAAGCTGGGCATCTTTTAAGAACAGGTTTGTTTTTTTTTTTTCTGAAGAGTGATCAAAGGCATCTTCGTTGGCCAAAACCATCTGGATAGGTGGGCAAATGTTTGTCTTAAAATGACTTGCACAGAATTATTGAACTCAACAACTTGACTCCAGTGATGAAGAACATCTTTAATAGAATAGAAACTGTGAATTGTATTTTTTTTGCTTAGGTCATTAGGTGTTCAGGGCAGGCGCTGTGAATTGTACTGTGTTAAAGAATACATTGCACAGCAGTTATGTTGCTGGAAAGCATTTGTAAATGTAAGTTTGAATTAGAGAGATGTATTTTTTTTTTCTTATTAAACTTTGAAGAGTTGTGCTTTGAAGACCAGTGAATTTTTGATGCTCTTAAATATTGTCTACAAGGAGGAGGTGAGGGATCTCCTGACCTCCTGTTTTTTGTTTGTTTTTTTTTTCTTTGAGCTGAGTTGATACCTCTGTTATGTGTTGGTTTTGAATGTTATGAGAAATGCGCATGTTCTGCTTTTGGCATTTAGGTGATAGGATGAGCTGACACAACTGTGTAGGTTATAAATGGAGGATGAGCTCTCAGATACTGGCTTTCTTCATATCTGAAGTGAGTTAACAGCCTCTTGGATTCTTGTTGCACAGTGTAATTAAAATAAACACTATAATGCTAATCATTTATGTATTTTTGCCTGTGGGTGAAGTTTTAAATTAGAAGTAGCTATACTTCGGTGCAAATGGATTTTTTTTCTTTATTTCATTATTATAATGTTGCCTGTTTCCAGTCTGGTAATATTTCTCTGAGAGCGCATAAAAAATATTGCGAGGCAGATTTGTTTTTGTTTTTTATTACCTAATTGTATATTCTAGTAACAATGTAATTATTGCTTTTAACAAAAACTGCCTGACTTGAGTGTTTAATTCCATCAGACTCAAGCAGCCACTGATGAGGTGATAAATGGTAGGTTATATGTAGAAGTGGATTTGCAATTATTTGCTGCTTTGGGGGGGAAAAAAAAAAAAAAGATGTTTTGTTTCTGTCCAATGACTGATGTTGAAAATCAAAGCCCTGCACCAGATGTTTTTTCTAATGACTGTGGTTCAAGGTCTCTTTTGTATGGAGGAGGGTTTCAACTGAGTTCGCCTCTTGGCTTTGAAGTTTCTCTCACTTGTTAATGCAGCAGTCCTCTAAATCTTTTGCTCCGGACTTCTCTGTGCACGGGTTTTATGGAAGAGCTCCTTTCCCAACCCGTTGTGTGTCTCACAGCACCTCCTGTTCATCAGGAGGTGAAGGGGCGACAGCATTTTTACAGTGCGTGCTGAGCACTTCCATTCACTTGTGTTTATTTCAGAGAATTAAAACAAGAATAAGTGTTTTGCTTTATTTGTTGATGTCTGATTAGGAATTAGTGGAAGAAACTGAATCACTGGTGTGATTAACAGTAGGTTTTGTTTCTGATGTATGAAAGAACTCATTGTCTGAGGCTTTTCCGCCATCGCACTCTG
>NW_010315826.1:8663-65580 GCF_000700745.2 Antrostomus carolinensis
TGAGGCTCCTCATCTTGTTTTCCTGCATACTTAGTCATACAGCTGGAAAAATTGCCTCTTGAAAGGGCCGGTTGCTTCTGATCCCGAATCTGCAGTCATATCTTAGGGGCCTTGCTAATAAGGTGGGCGTTAGTTCGGGAGGTCCGGGGAGGGGAATAGGTTGGTTAATCTGAAATATGCAAACTAATCTAATTTATGCTACATTCGGGTTTTGAATCTGGGCCTGATGTTTTTGTAACACTGTCTATCGCCTACCTCTTTGCGGCTGAAGGAGGTGACCTGCCTCATTCTAACTTTTAATTCCTTCCAAATTTTTGTTAGATCAACTTTCTGTAATTGCTGATGTAGTACTTCTGCGGGGAGGAACTTTAAAATTGCTCAGTGTATGTTTTCAAAGGCAATTTTATAAGTTCAAGGTTTGTAGAAATGAAGAGATTTCTAAAGGACATAGCAAGAAATTATAATGGACACGACTATTCCTCTTTCAGAAAAACCCTGGTAGAAACACCATATCCCACCCCGTGAACACTAGCCTTTCTTTTCCTCTGAATCAGGTTGTCATTCCAAGGTCTCGGAGTGATTTAAAAATATAAAATAAACTCCCCTGAGGAATCTATTAAAAATTATTTGGTTCACTGAACATTCAGTGCACGTTCAGTCTTGGAATCCATTACATGCCTGTAGAAAGACTTTAAAAATCCTCTCCGACGAAGTTGATCTGAGTTGTGTCCCTTTGGCAGGTGGGCATGAGGGAATTTCATTGCTTTATTTCAAAACAGAAATGTGTGGAATTAATATTGATTTTTATTATAGCTGTCTGCTAGTGCCACTGTATCCAGGGGTCGTATGTCAGCTCTGCTTTTGTAGTGGCAGCTTTCCCCATTCCTTCAGTTGAAATCTGTAGTTGTGGAGCTGTGGAAATAATTGGGAAATGCTGTTGTTTCATGGGTTTTTTTTCCCTTTCCCCTTTAGATTCAATTTGTAAAGCTTTATTACCTAGAATTAAACTCTTATCAGGTTGAAATGGTGCATAAATTCTTGTTGAATGGAGACAAATGCTATTAGAAATTGGTGAAACTAAGCTATATTTTAATCCTAGATTTATTTTCATTTCCACAGTTGTGTGTTGAAAACACTTTGCATCTGCTTTGTCCATCCACTTTGGAGTCTTCTTGTTCTGACAGTTTCAGTGGTTAAGTTTGAGAGACAACGTGTGTTAGATTTCCACTTACAGCGTGATTATGTGCTGTGACATAGGTTGTATATTTCCAGGTACCTGGTGAAGGTGTTGTCAGTTCCCATCAGCATGTGCTTCCTTTGTCTGCTGAAGAGAGTTGTCATGTTATTCAGCAAAAATATTTATTTCAGAGGAACTTTCCCATGTTTTAGGCTCATGATGCAGAATTGTGACATCTGCTTAATTGGGTTTTGTATGCAAATATTCATAGTTGCTCAGAGCTCAGTAGTTTTTCAGACCCTAAAGTCAGGTAAGGGCTTAAAGAAAATACAAATAATGGGCAATCCCTCAGGATATGCAAGTTTATTTGATTAACCCACCTGACCCGCAGCATGGGCGAGCAGTTAAATATTTGGACAGTCAGCAGTCCCGTTAGTCATGTTTCATTAAGTGATGGCCTCCTCCATTTGGAGTTCACTCTGCTTTGCTGCTGTTGCCAGGTCTTGTGCGATCTCAAAAGGGAGCCGTGCGTGGGGGGCACGGCTGGTGCTTTTCGGGGTGTTGCTGAACTGGCTCTCGGGAGGAACTGGAGATGCATGTCACTGCGACAGCATCAGCTGCAGCGGGGAGGGGATTGGAGGCCAGGGAGAAAATTGTTAATTGTGGATTGTCAACACTGTAAAGGTTAGCTGGTAGATAAAGTTACGAACCTAAGCAGAAACAGCAACGCTGCCCTGAGAAGTGTAAAAGACTTGTCAAAACCTAATCTAATCTCCTGCATTAACTGTACATTGCAATAATGAATAAATTAAATTCCAGCAAGCTGAGATGGTCCAATTTTAATAACTTCTCAAAAAATCAAAATGAAGTATTGCACTGGAAGAGGCATATCATGGTTATCCAAATGTCTTTCTGTAGAATCGTTTTTAATTTTATGCGAGCGTACACTAATGGTTTAAAAACTCATTTGTCTCCCTGTCAGCAGCTTGACCAGTATTTTAATACAAAAGACATGGTTTTATCTTGAACCGTTTTTGTTTTTCAGTGGGTGTTGCAGCCAGCTGGAAAATTGTTTGACTTTTTAACTACTGTGGTTTTGATGCAGTGTCTACTGTAAGAAAGTAAAATTTATGTAAAACCAGTGACGCTTTCAGTTGTGGTATTTCCATTTAGATTCAAGGGGAGGGGAGCAGGTGTTTATGCTGAAGCACTTAGTCCTGCCCTTCTTCTCAGCTGTGGTAACTCTGTATTAGAAGTAGGTAAAATTTCTATCCTCGCTGAAATCTGAGGAAAGTAAGGAGGAAATAGCTGCTGCAATTTTAACTTCGTGCATATCTGGACGCATTGCTGAAGATGTTCTGGTAGAAATATGGCTACTACGTTTTATGGGAGAAAAAAACTAGTACAAAAAAAACCAAACCCCTTTTGGGATTCAGATGTGGTTTTAAAAATGCTGATAGTACCTTTTTGTCTATTCTGGCAAGAAAAGAGCATGATTATAATGTATTTTAATCATACAGGTTTTGTGAGTGACTAGATGGGATTCAACTCTGAATTCCTGACTTTGGAGTGTCCAAATTGTGCATAATTAACTTAAAAGTCAGGTTTTAGAGACTCGGATATTTCACAGGAAAATTGTTGAGAAAGTTACTGTAGTGTACTACTCTTTTCAGTATGATTTTCTCACCTGAAATTACTGAGTTATAATTATTTTAAATTGAAAATGGTTTTAAAACTTTGATTCTGAAATGAGCTATGAACAAGTATTCTCCTGTATTTGTGGTCTCAAAGTGAAAAATGTTTTGATTAATAGAACCACTACATTAGTTATTATGTCGTTTGCTGTGACACAAATGTAGTTTCTAGGTGTGCTTAAAATGTGTAAGTTTGTCAGAGTTTCTGCTGTATCTTTTCACCTAATTGCTTTATGGGTTTGCATGTAATCTTAATTAAATTGTTTTTGCATTGTTGCTAAAGGATCTCTAAATGGCTAAAAAGTGCTTTGTATAGACCAAAGGGTTTTTGGTTTGATATCGGCTGGGTGGTGGGTTTTGGGTGCTGCTGTTAGAGGAGGGCGACATGGTGTTGCTCTGAGCCCACCTGGGGAAATGCAGTTGTCTGAGCCGTTGGACAGAAAAACAAATAGTTTGGCGTGGTGTGAAATAACTTGCACTGCTCGATTTTTGCAGTGCTGTCTGTTGTCTGCCTCTACGTGAGGGTGGCTTTCTCTGTTAATGGCGTGACGGAGGGGTTCTCCTTCTTGCTTTGGCTGGGGTGTGGAGCTGCTGGAGGGGATGACACTCGGTGTTTATCAGGTTGTCACGCTGCCTTCTGACGCTGTGAGACTTTCTCATAAGGGTTGTTTTGCTGTAACAGTATGGGTAAATGGAAACGAATTACTTCAGAGGAGGTTTAAGGTGAAGGCAAGTGTCACTGTGAAGGTAACTCCGGGAGACCAATCCAGCCTGGCAGCCCTGGGCTCAGTTTTCTGAGTGCTGCCCGTGACCTTGGATGTGCATGGGAGAGCTACGAGAGCTGCTGACAAGCTACAGAAATCCTGGGTGGATGCGTGGCCTCTCGTTTTGTTTAGTAGTGGATTTTTTTTTCTTCTTGTTCGAGGAGGGACAGAGAAGATGCCAAGAGTTCCCAGCTACAACACTTTTCAGATCCTTATTTGAAAGTGTTTTAAACAAGGGACATCAGAAGCTGAGATACAAAGCAAGCTTTTGAAGTTAAAAGTGGGTCTGCATGAAAATGAACTGCTTGTCTGTTAAGAGTCAAGTGTGAAAGAATAGGATGGTTTCACTAAATGAATTTGATAGTCTGAATGAGTGTGGCAAGGCAGAGAGGAGATTCTGGAAAGGTCAGGACTGAGCATGTGACTCTAGACAAGGCGGTGGAAAGACATGAAAGGGATTGAGTAGAAATGCCTTGGTTTACTTTTTTTTTTTTAACTTAGAAGTGATTTATTTATTTTGATGAAGGTGGTCATAAAAAGGGAACTTTTGAAGCTTGCCGCAGAGAAGTGGGGAATCTGATTCCTTTGGGATCTTGTACCTTTTTCATTCAACTTTTGTGTGGTTTCAAATAGCTGAAAGATCAAAGCCTGAAGGAACTCCTTGTAACATGTGCAGTCCCATTCGTAGGACTGCTCTGTCTGACACACTCTCTGCAGTTGAGTGCTTCAGCAGCTTTTTGTCCCAAGTACAGGATTTCTTATTATTGCTGGCATGTTTTCAGTGATCCATGGAACTTGCAGATTTTAACTCAAATAATTTGTCATATGTTTTCTTGGTCCCTGATACTGCTTAAAAGATAAAGTGTGTGATACCTGCATTTGGTGTATATAAATGTGAGATGATTTGCATTGGTAGCAGGAAACTGTCTGAACTTTTTGTACAAAGTGTTGGACTCCAAGTTGACTGTCACCACTCGGGGCAGGATCTTGAGACCGACAGTGGTTCCATCAAACCATCATCTCTGTGCTTAGTAGTGATCAAAGAAAGCGTATCAAATCTTATGAAATGCTATGGAAAGAGTAAAGAATAAGATACAGAGCATTATTATGCCATGTCTAAATCCATGGTTTGTCCATACATTCGATACTGTTTCATCTCCCCTTCCTTTCATCTCAAGAAGAATATAGAGCATCTAGAAGTGTGGAGAAACGTGGTATGAGTTGTTAGAGATCTGGAATGGCTTCCACGTGATATATGACTGGGAAAGCGGTGACTGAAGAAAGATGATAGAGATCTGTGGAATCCTGAGTAGCTTGAAGAAGGTTTGGCTGTTTCATCTCCCAGTGTAAGAGCAAGGGAAAGTTGAGTAAACTTTTTAGGAGTTAAGTTCAGACCCCAGCAGGAGGAAATGGTTCTTCACTCAAGAGTGGTAAGCCTGTGGAACTCCTGGAAAAGATCTTCTGGGGATTACTCAGTGGACAAATTGTGCCAGTCTAAGGAAATCCCTACCAGTGGAAGTATTGAAGTCTACAAAGGTGCTTGGGGGAAGTGCAGATGTGCTCGTTCCATTCTTGCTCTTCTCTAGCCTTGTGCTTACAGGCTGTGTTGGAAGCAGGGTATTAGGCTAGTGGGACCTGTGGCATGACCCAGCACGTCCGTCTTTACGTTTGTGTCCTGTGCTTTGTCATGAACTCTCTGAACTTTGTGTCCCCAGTTTGCTTAACATAGGGTAAGCCCTCTGCAGTAAAGCCTTTTCTGTGGAAATTGCTTTCTTGAGCAAGAGAAATGAAAAGATAAGCTGCAGCTGGCAAAAGCTGAAAGGAAGAAGGGGGGAGTCGCTGCTTTCCCATTCCCAGTTGCTGTGGCTCACCTTATGCTATTTTGGTGTTGGGCCATTTCACTGAAGCAGCAGAAAAATAACTTTAGGGGGGAGAGGGGAGGAGCTGAAGAGCTTTCTGCTGGTGAGTGGATTAAAGCAGTTCATAGGTGCAGCAAATGCCCGAGAGGATGGGACTGCGCAGCCCAAGAGAAGGCAGCAAGATGTTCCGCTTATCTCACAGCTTGCTAGTGGTAAAAACTCAAATGTCTCAGGGCACAACCCACCCGTCTTCCAGCTGCAGTCTTCCCTCACTACGCTGACTTTGATGATTGTTCAGACAACTTGTGGAAGGCTACAGCTCAGTAAGAAAAAAGAAAACTATCAAATTCTGCTGCAATCTTTATGGTTTTTAGCAAGTTTAAGTAGATCACGAATGGTGCTCAAGTAGGGCTCCCTGCCAGCATTGGGTGCCTGGCAGCAGTGCCCGAACAGGCACGAGCAGTCCCTTTTGCAGCAGTGGTAACCTCCCTTGCAAAACCAGACTGCTGCTGGTGTAGGTGTGGAGGTGCCTCCCACGGCGCGGTGGAGACTGCGACTGTCCTTGCTGTTCGAAACGTGAGTGCTGTCGTTATCTGCCCCTGTAGCCTTGGCGTGCTGGGCAGTGATGAGGGTACCTAGGGGTGCAGAAGTTATTTACTCACTTTTGCACTGAGGGAAGGATTAGGAAGTGTTTTCTAAAAGCAGCTGGAGAAGGGGAAGGTGGTGGGAATTAGATCTGGAGCAGAGTTTCTTCCTTGGCGTCTGTGGGTGACAGTGTGGAGATGCTGCTTGCCCAGGGAATAGCAAAAAGCTGGTTCTTCTGCTTCTGTGAAAGTGGATTGTTTTCTGTTCTGTTAGAATGAGTGCTTTTGTGTACAAAATGCTGATCAAGGTCTCAACACATTATTAGTGTGTGCAAAAGAGCAATGTTTGCAAGTGTGCCCGTTTGTTTTAAAAACTGATCGTGCCTCATGCCTCCTGCTTTTGACATCAGACCCCCCCGAAAGGCTGTGAGAAGCTGTGATTTCAGGGCTGTTTATTTTTATTGGATAAGAAGCAAGAAAAGGCCACTATATAAAATGAAAGAGAAATCCGTTTTTGGTTGCAGGGACCTTGTGAATGTCGTAGGCACCTATGAGCAATAACGGTGGAGGATAAAGATTTGTGTTTGAATTCTTCTGAGAGAACTAACACTCGAGATTGATGGAAAAATGTGTTTACTTTTAAAAAATATAGTACAATATTAATGACTTCCAACTATTCTGCAAATATCTTCATCTTTCTAGGTAGATCTCTCTACCTTACCTGTTTCAAAAGAGATTTGCTCTACTGCTTCTATCTACTGCTACATGTCAAAATAATTTTTCTTTCATGGACAGGCCAGCAAAATGTCATGGAGACTTTTTTCCCATTATCATTTTAGTACAGGCAGGTCATCAGCACTTTGTATAGGACTCGAAAATTTCCCTGCTTTTGCAAGGCTGTGTAAATAAGCATATCTGTGACCTCCTTTTCAACACTTCTGTAGTGTTTTAGATTCTCACAAACTTAGATTTTGGTTTTTTTTTTTTCAGAAAGCTTTACAATTCATTTTTGAAACAGTGCTAATTCAGTGTGTCTAACTAGCTGAAGATCATTAATAGCTTCTCTGTTCAGTACAGTTATGCAGTAAAGCTCCATTTGGAGTGATGCTATTAAGTAATTAACTTATTTTCCTCAACTTCTTTTTCTGCCCTAGCTTTTAAAATCTTCACTAAAATGTTGTTTGAAATCCTAATCTTATTTCTTCTTTAAAGTTTAATTCCATTAGCTTGTAGTTTATGGAGGAAAATGTATTATGGGAGAAACATACGCAACTCATGGATTTTGAAAATGTCAGTGTGACTGTAGGTAGGATTGGTGATAGAAGATGAGTGTTGAAAAGTAGCACATCTTGTGTAGCTCTTGGAGTGTATGTTAGGATTGTGGATATTAAGGTAGGTAAAACAGGCTACATAAATCAAGATGTTTTTATTTTCCACCTCTCTAAATGTATCTTGATGCACTTTTTTTTAGTTATTTTGGTCATAGTCACAAAAGGTTTCTGAAGTTTAAGCTATTGAGTGAAGGCGGTGGGTTATACTGTGACTTTGACAACTTGTTTATTTTGAGAAGAAATTGCTCCCTAACCTTCTCCCCCAGCCACCGTATCGGGAGTTACTTTTTGCAGGGGGTATTGCCTGGGGTCATGGCGTGTTTAGGCATCAGTCCTGGGTCCTCAGCTTGATTTTTACCTGGGATTTGCACTGGTTCATTTCTTCACATAGGGAACTGGCTTGTGATGAGTGGTTTGCAATACAGTTGTGTTTTCCATATTGCCCAATAGCCTTCTTTATTTTAGTCCTTGGTAAACTGCCAGAAATAGCAATTAAATAGAAAACTTTACCTGCGTTTTGTTGAGGGCAGATTTGAATGGATTTCTAATGAGATCTTTGTTCTTTCAGGATCACTGTAGTGTTTTGGATGTTTTCCAAACATGTTTAATAGCCTTCAGTCCCTTTTCTCCTGGTGTGTGTGGAAGAAACTGGCTTCTTCTCAGTGTGGTGACAGTTTGCCCAGCGGTGGCTATCAGCCTGCCAGAACACTGTGCAGGTCTGTGCTTGCTCTGTTGTCCTTGTCTTCTGCTGCGGATGGTTAAAGGTGTTCCCCCGCTTTCACTGGTGGGGCATGGCTTTGGTTGTGCTGTGTCTCTGTGAAATGGCATGCTCAGGGTTGCCCCATCAAGAGTGTGACCTCTCGCAGCACACTTGTCTGGGAGCCTGGTGGAGTGTCAGTCTTTTCTACAGATTAGGAGAGCCTCTCCTCAAGGCCAGGACTAAGTTTTGTTGGAACAGATTGATGGACCTGTTTTCCTGTGTGCACCTTGTGCTTCAGAACAGAAGCCACCTGCTGTACCTAAGACATCTGGAGGGCTTTGCTTGGCTGGGCAACCAGACCCTGTGGGTGAACCTCAAGGGTGGTTGTCGAGGTGGTGTCGAGCCTCAGTGCAGTGATACCTGGCACTTAGTGCAATGGACAACAGCATGTGCTAGGGGCTGCGTTGGGAAGCAGCAACCCAAGTGAAGTGATTGGGAGGATGTTCTCCATCTGTGCTTCGTGCAGGAATGTTTCTCTTAGGATGATGAAGAGCAGTCAGTGAGAGCTCTGCTTGTCCCTTCCTGGGCACAGAGCCGCTGGCAGAGCACCTTGGCACGAGGCTGCACTCGGCAGGGCTGCACTGAATCTTTATTACCGTGAAATTTGACTTCTAGGGCTCTTGAAGTTGTGTGCATGTGTTGCACTGCTTGCAGACACCTGCAGTTCAAATGAGTGTTTTGACTTCTGCTTAAAGATAGGAACAGAGGTTACTTGCCTGTGAGTGGAGTCCTTGAAGATGTGCAGACCACGTGTGTTCATTTCTTCTCCTGGGCACGCAGGGGTGTAAGGTGTACTCCAGTCCCAACCCCTCACCCTATGCCTTCGCACGTGTGTGTGCAGGGTCAGCACTAGTAAATCTAAGGAGGTGTCTCCTCTGGAGTGCTTTGTGGTTTTGTCCAGCTTATGAGTGTAACTGTGGACTACACGTCTGGTACCTTGGGTTGGTAGTTCTCACTCACTGGTTCTCCATCAGAGATGCTCCTTTCTTTGGTCTGTGGAGTTGCAGCCACAGTGCTTGCACACAGGGTTTCATGGCTGTGAAAACAGTGGAAACCCTTTCTACTGTATTGCTCATTCCAAAGACTGTTTGTAGCTGCTAATAATTTGCTGCAAAGACTGCTGCGGGAAGTGAAACATTGCCCGATTGTGTGTTTCTTTATTTTAGTCTGGAAAACAGCATTTGACTCATTCACAGCATGATGCAAAATATTTATAGTACTTGAAATGCTTGCAAATACATGTTGCAAACAACAATATAAGCAATGTCTTAAGCCACGTGGAGTGGTTTAATCTATCTGAAACTGCTCCCTGGGTAACTTTTTGATCTTCTCAGTATAGAAGACTGACAAGGTAATTCAATCAATGTTACTAATTCTTAAAGTAATAAAATATCATTTGCCATGCCTCCAAATTTGTCAAAATACTTCAGTTGAAACAAGAGTTCTTCAGATCTCAAGCTTCAGTAATACTCTGTAAGTAAATAATAAAATGCTATTTGAATTTTATTTGAGAGCTTTACATAAGGAATTAAAAGAGATGCCAGGAAAGGTGGACAGCAATAATCTGTGGCTAGGAAGATTTCACATGAAGAGAAGCTGAACTGTTCTTCATCAAAAGAAAAGGAAAATCAGAAGGGGCATAAGAAGTCTAGAATGTAATAAATTATTTAGTGAATCTAGGTCAGGAGACGGTTCTTGTATTGTGAGATAGAAAGGAAATTTGAAACACTGAAATCGGTCAGTTTCAGATGGGTGTAAAGAAACTCCTTTTAATGTGTGTGCAGGAAGACTTTAGCAGGGATTTGTATGTGAGATTAGTTTTTAAAGTGTGTGCAGGGATTTGTATGTGAGATTAGTTTTTAAAGTTTGAAAGAGGGTTAGGTTTTGGGTTTTTTTTTTTTTTTTTTTCTTGTGTCTTCCCCCAAGCCCCTCCCTCAGTGTCTCTGTCACAGGTTGGTCATGGCTGGGTGGACTTTGAGGCTGATTCTGCCTTGCTTGTAGCATCCTCCGAGGCTGGACATCTCGTACACCTCTGCGAGATCAGCGAAGTGCACTTCATAGACTACTGTGCAAGTAAAAGTTAGAGGGTGCAGCCTTCCTGTGAGAAACTGTCAGATTGTGCTGACTGTTTGATAGGCTTTTTATCTGCAGATATAATAGTAATGGATTTTAATATTTAGGTTAATATTGGTATCTGGTGTGATTTCTGCTTAGTTGGAGCAGAGATTCCTGTTGACTTCTGCGGACATTAGGCCAGTTCCCTTAAAATAAATCCTATATCCTGTGTTAACTGCTGTATGAAAAGGTCTGTCTACCCTTACTTGATAGTTTTATACTGTTGAAGGAAAATACTTTAAATGGTAAGCAAAAATCTTGTATATTGTTAGTCCAGGAGGAGCTACCCAATTACCACGACCCCAAAAGTCTTGCCCATCCAGCAGTATTTTTAGCAGTCTCTGTCTGTAAAGCAGGTCATGTAGGTTCTTTTTAGCTACAACTTACTACTAAAATCTGCCTTGTTTTGGGAACACTTCATTCATTTCTCAGAACTGGGGCGATTGCTGAAGGTCATCTCAGTGGGAAAAACTGTTTTTAAACCTTGAGGTTCAACCTTGGCAAATGCGATGGTGAAAACTCAGTGTACTCGGCAGAACTGAGGCTGCAGTCACCCTGACAAAAACTGTTGGAGCAAGTGATGATTGAACAGAAAGGATGGGAGAAAAGAGAGGACTTGAAATGCTTCTGGTTGATACATCATTATGTCCATCTTGAAAAACCATGTGTCAGATAATTAGTGTCCTTGGTCCACAAATGATGAAATAGAGTTCTACAGATTTACTTACCTGCAAATGTTATTAAAAAGTTTGGATGCAAAAATTAAAAAAAAAATATTCCTGGTTTTTGTGATTGTGGGACAGCAAATTGGCCTCTAAATGGGTACGTTGGTAAAGGAAAATATACACTAATTTAAAATCTTTGGTCTAATTCACAGTTCAAAATAATATATTTAGAACTAGCATCTAATCTCATTCTCAGGGGAAATTAGAATATTTCTGGCAAAGTTGCCACCTTATGTTCATTTTTCTCCCTCTTGTGCAGAAGTAACCCAAACCCCATATTATATTTGAGAAAATCACCAGCCACGAGTTCACTGGATTGTGGCACCATTTGTGCCAAACCGATGGCACAGCTTCTGTTGTGTTATGGTAGGAGTGTTCAATAAGCATCACTTGGTAAAGTTACCTAAAAGTGGTGGTATTAGTGAGTTCTAAAATCTCGGTGTCTAAATACACTTGCAGTGTTGTTCTCTGAATTATGCATGCTCGTGAAATGATCCGTGCTGTGGGGAGACGGGCTGGCTGGTCAAGCACTGCGGAAAGGAATGGGAAAACAAAGGAGACAGCAGCAGCTCAGATACTCTGACTTTCAGTTGCACTCTACGTTTTTCCCTTAAAAAATATGATTGAACTTGGTATGCTACAGCAACAAAAGAAAACTGGAGCTCTTGCCCTATAAAGCTTACACGTAGGTAGGACAAAGTCCTGTGACATGCCAGATACTAAATGTCAGGGTAGTAGTCTTCTGTGTTGAGCAGCACTTTGACATTCGTGTTTATTGGTATCTATCAGTGTTCGAGCTGCATTAGTTAAAATGTGGATTTTGCATGGAGATCCTTGGCAGTGTTGGAGAAGGTTTGGTGCCTGCTTGGTTTTTCAGCCTCCATCCCAGTGATGAGTGAAGTTCAAAGCCAGCCACCCGCTGGGAGTTGCAGTACCATTATACTTGTGTTTCTTTGCTTTGCTTTAGAAAGCTAGAAATAAATATTGCATTAAGATACAATGGTTAATTAAAAAGATCTGAAAAAAAATTCCCAAATTTTAACACTACATGTATGATTTTTTTTTTTTCTTTGTTTACTGCTCACGTGTTTTGCAAACAAGAGGAGGTTTACCTTCCTCTTCATCAATACATTTCTCTTACAAAAATTTTGCTTGGAAGAAAATAAATATTTACTTAATCATTTGCTGAGAAATTAACGACCTTCAGCCAACTGGAGAGTACCTGGACGCATTGTTTGGCCCCAGTGTTGGCTTGCTTTGCACTATTTATATATTCCTGCCTGGCCGGGTCCATGCAAAGGTGTTTGCAGAACAAACCTGTGGTCTTTCCTGCGGAAGACCCTTCAGCACATCTTCAGCTTTCTGCTACTGATCTCATTTGTGGAAGTGAACTCTTCTTGAGTGGTCATGTAAGTTTCTCTCATGAGTCTGGTCGTAATATTGGGGCTTTAGGAAGGCTGTTACAAGGAAGCTTTCAGACACTTATCACTGTTTTAATTTCTTCTTACACGTGTCCACCTACTACCACGTACTAGTCTGAATACGTGTCTCATCTCGGTGGCATTTGCATCTGTTTTAATAATGCAGACTTCTGTGATTATTTTTTCTGTGTTACTTGCTACCCAAAGTGGGCACGGTTAGCTGTTGCTTCTCTCTTGCTTGTTGTGGCATTTTTTTTTGTGCATGTGCAGCCAAGGTTTCATTTATCTTTCTTGCTAGCAGATCACGCTGCAAACCTTGTAAGAATTTCTTGGCTCCTCAGTTTGTCACTCCCACTGAATATTTCTTTCAGATTATTTTCCTGCTGGATGTCTTCGCTGCACTTTCCCAAGGAGAACCTTATTTTTAATTGCCTGCTTCTCAACTTCCTCTGTCCTCGCTGGGGCTTGCAACTCCTAAATTTAGTGTCGTTCAAGAACACACACTTTACTCCTGTTCTGCATCATTAACTAAGATTTTGAAGTAAGAGAATATATAAGAAAATTTCTTATTTTCTTGAGAGATACTTTCAAAGATTCAGTATATTATTTTAATTTTCTTTTATTTATGGTTTTTTTGTACAGTGTTCTGTCTGCATCAAAACTGGTTTCTTGAATAATTTTGAAACTGTATCATTTGATACAGTCAAACGGTTTACTGTCATCCAAGTGTATTTTGCCTGCTATGTGCTTGCTATCAACAAACTACAATTCTCTAACAAGTGATGGGCTGCATCACATTTTGTGCATACTTTATAAACCCCATTTCTTATTTTGATTGAAGGAGAGAATAATCTTCCAGGAGTCTTAGGGGCTGGTTTCTCCTATCTTAATAAAACTGTTCTTTTAATTTGCTTGCTTATATGATAACAATTTCTATGTGTTTTTCTTCTGTGAATTTTGAGGTCTAAATATGTCTTCCATCTATAGATATTCCATGTCATAAAGGAATTAGTGGCTATATCTACTAACCTTGTTTGCTAATTTGTCTTCACTGGCTCAACTCCTTGGAATAACTGATATTGTGGAGTGGTTCTGATATGTATGTCTAAATTTCCTAAGGCTTTTACTTGTAATTATTAATGCCCATTTGTAATGGCTATCAGTTGGTACTTTACTGAGGTAATACAGATAAAAGCACAGAACTGCAGTAGTGGATATTGCCAGGAGTGCTTGCTGAGAATAGCTCTCTGTCATAATTTTGATTTCTCTGTGTTTGAATGTGTCTGTTTCTCACTGGAGGTGTCTGAAATTTTGAGTTTCTTTGTGGTGCTGTTCATATGTGTTGCAGCTAAGCATCTGTGTATGGGTATATATATGTATGTGTATATATATGTAAAATGTTTTGTAAGTTCATAATTAACATTCTAATTGTTCAACCTTTCCTTTATTTTCCCTTTTACATTTTAAAAGGTGGTCAATGTAGCAAGCTACTTGAGTTTTTAATTCCTCCTCCTTCATCATTTATTAATGGTCCAACCTATCCTTGTAATGGCCACAGAGCATTAGCTCGTTTGGCTTTTATGCTGTGCTTATCTTTCCCTGCAGGCTGTAACTGGCTGTGTAATTCTTCTTAGGGTGTCCTCCTCCTCCTCTCCTCCAGTACAGAGGCTTACCAAGACTTAAATCTTGGCATATTCTCCCTGGAGCCCATGTTGACCACAGCTCGGTTCTTTCATCCTTGCCTTTGGGAAGGCCTGGACTTACTAAACTGGGTTATTTTGTAGATCTCACAAGGTTGTTCCACACTCTTAATCCTTTCTTCCACCTGACCTTACTCTGCTTTTAATGCCACACGGCTTTTGTTCCTGAAATGAAACTCCAGGACTCTGATGGACACCTTGAATGGTAGTTCCCAGTTACCTGTGTGCCAAATCTGTATAATTATTTGGCACCAAAATTTTATTTTCTTGCATCACTTGGTAGAAAGCCAATTCAGGACAATTTCCCTTCTTGGGACATCTCTCATAGGTCTATTAAATGCCATGCTTCATGGGCTGTTGCTGCCTAAATTTTGTGTGTGTGTGTGTGTTAATCATGAAGAAGCCAATATAACTGAAGCCCTTCTGAGGTGTGGTGCCTGTGCTCTGAGCATGCTGAATATTTTTGTCTTCTCCATCACCCAGTCCTGAAGGCCTGTGATGAACATCAGTACTCTTGCTCCTTTCCTCTCCCTGCCATTCATGACCACCCAGTTTCTGTCTTAAACTCTTTCCTTAAACATACCAAATGTTTTCTGAGTATACAGTTTTTATTCCTCTGTAGTTGGGTAAAACTGCTTTAACCTTTGTCTTTTGTGGCTCAGATTTCGTTTGGTAGTTGGTCAAGCGCCATAGTCTCTCTTATTCATAAAATATTTCATCGCAGTTTTCATTTGTATCATCTGTCTTAGTTCTCCTGCTTTCTGGGTTACTACCTCTAATTGGGTATGTGTTGGATTATTTTTTCTGATTGTGTTTTTCCAGGTTGAAACTGATATTTTTTTTTTCTTTCTTTCCTGCCATAATATGTAATCTCATAGTCTCTGATGGTAGCTTTCCATTTTGTAGAGTCTCACAGAAAATGTAATTGCAAGGTTTATTCCCATCCTTATATTAAATAAGATACTTAATACAGCCAGACAAAATTGTAATCCCTGTGGCAGTGTACTGAATGTATTTGTCAGCATGTAGCATAGCTAACTATTTTAGTCCTTCAGCCATTCTTCAAACCACATCATGAGCTTGGTAGTTACAGTCATACTTCTTTGGAGCTATGTTTTCAGGAATTTTTCTGCCTGCCTTTGTGCCTACCTGTTTCAATACTAGGACTGCTTTAGATTATCTCCACTTCTGCATAAGAATGAACAGATAGGTTCAAAATTTTCTTGCTATGTGGGTTTTTTTTTTTTTTGTGTGCATGTGAAGTTTGAAATGCAGAGTTTTGTAGCTGAAAGTTAAAAACTTTTGGATTTTTTTTTGCCTGACGTACAGCCCTAGGGTCTTTCTGTCTGACCTCGTGCTAAAAATGACCGTGAGCATTGTGCTGTTTGTCTTTACCCTCTCCTGGCGGTTGGTTTTCTTTTTTGTTAAGAAAAACTACCACCTAGTCATGAAAATACAGAAGTGACAAAATAAAGGGTTGTGACAAATAGGAGAAGGCTATATGCCTCTCCTGCTTGAGGATGCACAAGTTGCAGTGTCACTGACATGCTGTGCCCTTGGGAAGCTTGGAAGATGAATTTTGTTCTTTCAAGAGTAAGTGAAAATTAGGATGTTTTTCTTAAATTAGGAAAAAAAAAAGGAGTTTTTCAGTTAAATGAAAGGGACCTCAGACTAACTTTAACTGCAAGGAAAATTAATTACGCTTTGCGTTAAGCCTTGAAAATTTAATATTAAATTATTTTTTTCCAAGCATTGTATTTTTCTTTCCAGTACTTTAAAAAAAAAAAATAATTGCTGAACTTGGGAAGGTTTTTGTTTACCACCTGGATTTAGAGTTAGTAGAAATGTTAAATCAGCTGTAACTCACTCCACATCTGCAGACAAAACAGTATTGCCCTGGTTTATTTAGTGAGTTCCATTCATGGCTTCATTCATACACTGTTAACCAACCAAAAGATTTATTTTTTTTGTAGAAGATGGAAAGTTCATTTTCTACTGTATATGAATGAAAATTTCTTGAAAGATGATGAGACTGTTTTGATGTATGGTAGATAGATCTTTAGTTTAAACCTGATGGATTTAAAGTAGAAAAATATGTTCAGGTAAATACTTTCCATTTCACGTGAACACTTGAACAGCCTTGAATCTTGTAAGCGTCGCTGTTGCATACTTTTGAGCTCAGTTTCCATCCAGATTCAACAAGAACAAGTCAAAAGAAAAAAAATATAACTAGTAAATAAGAAAGAAATTATGCTTGGTGGCAGATGTAAAACTAGGGATGAAGTGTGTGTGCATATATACGTACACATGAACAGGTACTACAATTCATGTGGATACTTTCCATATAAGTAGTTTTTATAAAACAAGAAGTGTAGGTTTAGAAGCAAATTAATGCTCACTTGTATCAAGCAATCAATAAAAAACAGCATTTCTTTAGGAATGTAGCTGGACAGTGCAAAAGCAGATACATATTAAAACTAGTTATTTAAATCATAAGAGGGAAATCAATTCTGTTTGTCACCTTTTAAAAAATCCAGTCGTACATAAATGGTTGAAGTAAATGGTATAAAGTATTGGTTGGTAATTTTTTTCTAGGTGTTTGGTATGGAAAGTGTGGTCGAAAGGTGAAGAATGGATCTGGTGTGATATCTGAAATTAGGATTATGTTTTGTGGTTTATCATCACTGAAAATGTTCTCCATCATTTGCTGCTTTTTTTGTGTTTCAGCCATCGTATGGTCAGGATCTACTTCTTGGAGCGATTTAGCCAGTTTACAGTAGGCAGCTTATATAGTGCTTTAGATACGGCAGCAAACTTGGTTATGAAGCCTAGCCTTGGTAAGGGAGATTTTGGTATGGAAGATGACTTTACATTACCTGCAAACCTTTAGTGCTCTGCTTGAACCTAGATCCATGTAATGTATGCAGGACCATGCCATGTAGGTATTTCGGAGAGAAGCTCCGAAATTGTTGATTCTTTTATGTTTCCTGGGGCTTTGTGTGGTAGGTGCTATCCAGGAAGCTCACAAAAGGACATTATTTGGAAATTTTTCCTTGGTTTTAATTAGCCAGAGCTTTTCCCTGAACTACAGCTGTTGCTTAGCTTTATTGAGGAGGGCTTTCTTGCAGTCATCAGTCCATATTGTCAAGTTGTGCAGAAACCAAAGCTTCAGCTCGCTGGGTTGTGCAATATTGATCATGGAGCAGACACAGAAGTGCTGATGAAGAACCAGCACTGCGGGCAATGTGGCCAGCAGCCCTGGCCGTGCACGCGGCCGGGTTCCTGCAAAACTTGTGGCAGTTGTGTGTTTCTGGGTGTTAGACATGCAGCTAACGTGTGCACTGCCGTGCAGCTAACCTGCATGTTCCTGAACATGAGACTTGAAAGCTGAGTAACTCTGAGCTTCTGCAACTAGATCAGCAAATCCCAGAGTCTGAGAACTGAGGGGCAACATAGGTGGCTTTAGGAAAATGGTATGGGCACAGCAAGCATTTTCTGTCTGGTCTAGAGCTCCTCTCTTAAAATACTTGCTATGTTGATTTTTGTATGATTTTTTTGTAGCATATCCAGTTAGAACATGTGCCCACCAAAGCTGTGAATGAACATCTTATACCTGATAAGTTATGTAGTGCTATTTAACATTTGTGATTTACATTGCCGAAGGAATGTGGCACAATTTTTGGAGTTTGAAATGCTGTGGGTTTGTCTTGTACTTGTTAATGTGCAGCTTGTGGTTTAAGTGTCTACCTTTCACCTGCAACCCACACTGAAATGCCTCTTCCTTCCTCCCCTTCCTGACCCCCATGTTCCATCTGTAAAAGAAAGAAAATGCCTGACAAAGGAAGGCATGTTTCAATTGTACCTTAGTTTTGTGGTCTGTAACCTTCATCTGTTCTGTGATTGTAGAGATCTGGGGACAAGGAATTCTTGGGGAGAGTGAATCTTCCGTTTTCTTTTTCTAAGCTGGGAAAAAAAATTATATTTTTGAGTATTTTCCAGTCCAGTAACTCAGAAGGATTAACTTTGCCCTCTGATAAATAAAACAGCCAAGCAGATTTTGTCCAAATGTTTCTTCACTAGACTTAAATCCTAATCCTGGACTAAAATCTCACAGGCTTGTAGTAAAATTGTTCCAGACTAAAACTTGGCAAAGTAAAAAAAAAAATCTGTGAAAGCAGGGTTCACAATGGAAATGCTGATGCAAGCATAACCGGAGCATTGCAAACGCGACGCCATAAGAACAGCTTTGCATATTGCTCATGAATAGCTCAGAGGTAAAAGGATTAACACTTCTTAATACTGCTTTGAATCTGCTAGACTTTTTGCTTGCTAGACTCAACACACATGCTCTGCAGTGTACATAGGTTTCGTATATTAGCCTTTTATTCTGATCCCTTTTTTCCTCCCTTAGCTGAGAGTCCTTTATTGCTGCAAACAGAAGCCTTTGTTACCTCGAATTTCCTGCATCACCTATCGGCATCTGTCAGGAGACAGAAATTAATACCAGAAATAACAATTTGAGCTCAGTGTGTAGCTATTTAATTTGCCAACTAAAGGAACTTTTGCACATTTCCTGTTTGAAGAGGAGGAGGAATGGAACTACTGGTGAAGGAGAGGAGGGGCTGGATATCTTTTAAAATAGTGTGCATGCTTCAGTGAGGCTCTAGTACTGTGAGTAAAAAACCTCACTTAAAAAAAGAAAAAAAAAAACACCCCACAACAACTCACCAAAAATACAACAACAGAACCTGAAAATGAAGTGCCGAAGTGCATCTTTTCTTTTTTTTTTTTTTTTTTTTTTTTTTTTGGTAGTGTCACTGAATCTGTGCTTGCAGACATTTGGGTTTCTTTTTGGTTATAGCTGAAGCATTCTGAAGTGAGCATGTGTTTGTGTACACTCTGTAAATGTTGATAGGTTTCTAGGCTTCTCTTGGAAGATTTTCATCACATAAAACTTGCTGCTGCCACCTCAGCCCTTTCATTTAGAAATGGTTACCTGTTCCTGTGAAAATGAGAGCATAGAACATCTTGAGGACCACCTTAACCAGTTCAGGGTTGTGTGTGTGTATGTGAGTGTACGTGTGTATATATGCAAGCACACACATGCACACATATGCATCGATGTATAAATATCCTATTGCTGTTGCCATAGTCACTCTCTTACTGGGCTTTATAACAGCAACTGTGTAGGGAGGTGTCAGTAAAACATGATGTGTTTTAAATATAATCTGAAACACCATCCAGCAGCAAATCAGATGTTTATTAAAGGTCCCTTTCCTCCACCAAGATTTCACTTAATTTGGTTTCGCACAGAAGGGAACAAACTTGAAATACTTCAGTGTTTAAGCAAATAATATTTTATAAAAAGGGCAATATGCATGATTAAGGATAAAATACAAAGGCTCTGGCTGTTGATTATTTACAACAGGCACGGCCCTCAGACAGCAATGGTAAGAAAAGTGAGTATATAGTAATGGTTAATCCACTTGACAACTGATAGCAATAGAAATTATGTTGGCAAGAAAATAGAGAGAGGTCTTGTACAAACATGACATTATTGTTTTCTTTGATTTCTTTTTTCTTTGATTTTTTTTTTTATAAAACAAAGATAAGTGTGTATATAGATCAAAGTAATTTGAATTATATGCCCAAAAAACCTGTAGTCATGATTGCTGTAATTCATGTTGTTGGTACACCTTTCTGTTTCAGAACTTATGGTCTTGGTCATTTATTACTGGTGGGTGTCAGAGATTTTGATGTTGTTAATGCATTTTGAGCATGCTACAGTACGTGCTGTGTGTGGTGCTGTAAAAACTAGACATCAGGGTAGTCTCTAATTTCTTTAGCTTTGAAAATTACCAAATAAAAGAACAAGCAAGAAATGTACATAGTTAAAATTCAAAATGGAAAGGAAGATCCTTTAGGAAGATTTGAGTTGGTCTGAATGGTTATTAAAGTTACTGGTTAATTTTTTTAATATAACTTCAGAAGCAGCTTTTATCAAAAGATCTAGGTGCATATTACAGACTAGTTTAGACTCATAACATCCCTGTGGTGAGCTGGGCAAGTATTTTCAAGAAACTGATGTCCAGAGATGCTTACCATGTTCGCCTCTGCTAATTTGGAAAGCTGGATCTTGTTTATGCTTGAAATGAATGCAGATTAAGGTAGGGTGTAAGCACAGTAGTCATTTCTGATTAATTAAATGTGCAGAAATTCTTTCTCTGGAACAAGAGTGTCTTATTTCTGGTTAGCGTATCCTCTTTGAAATGGCACTCATTTCAGAAAACTGCCCACTCGTGGCTTTAATAAAGAGCTATTGTGTGAGCAGGAAGGTCCTTATTACTGAAGCTGGGGAAACAGAACGTGGGGTTTCTTGCTCTTGGTCCTTTATCCTGTCTGCTGAACTGGTTGGTCCAACAAGTGGTCAGACGGTCTTGGGGGATCAGTGTCCGCAAGCGACTGGAGTGGGGGCTTACCAGTTCTTACCAGTGTTTGGCAGATGGGGTGTCCCACGCCTGGGAGGTGTGGTGCCCCTCTAGTGCTTCTCAGTTATTAGGTGAGGAAACCCCTAACAAAAACTATGGGACTCCATTTTGCATTGTATGATATCATATGTAGCAAGGGAGAAAAGTCTGTATTTTGTAGTTGCTGTAGTGAAACCCTACTGCAGCTCTACACTTTAATGTTCTTCTGAAAACAAAGGTGACTTCCCAGCTGTCTCTCTGCCCCTCAGTGTTTTGGTGGGCTAGTGTGATCTCCTAAAATTTGAGTTAATGTTGCTGTTTGTTAGGGAATTATTTTCTTTGTCTTTCTGACTGGTTGTTTAATGTAGCCAAAAGGCTTGTCTTGTTTCTGGGTGGAATTTCACAGCCCTGGAACACCCCCTTCTGATTGCCTTAAAAGATGTGCAGTCATTGCTTTCATGTGAAGATGTTGCCATAAGTCATTGTCTGTCTAGATATCCACCCAGGTACTTCGATACAGCACCAATACAGGCTGTTAGAAGTGACTTGCAGTTATTGATAGATTCTTATCCCTAGTAAATTCCTGTGGAAGTAGGACAGTAAAAAACTCCTCATACATGGAAACAGGGAACCTGGTGGATTAAATAACCTGACACTGAGTTTTCAGCTGAAATGAGAATGAAACCAAGGTCTCTTAAATCTCTGCTTGATACTACGTGTGTTACTTTCTTTCTTGCTAATGAACCTAATACAATGTATTGGTGTGGATACATCCATTTTGTATTTATTTTGCCTTGTTTGGAAAAGATTTGACTTAAAATGTGTATAGATTAGTACCTTATAAATTTGCACTTCCCTGGTTTCCTGGACCCTAAGAGTGACAGCTCAAATGTCTCTGGTGAAAGAGCTGTAAGACTTGTGAAACTTGGGAAAAGAAATGCAAGATGAGTGGTTCCACAGGGTCCCACCACTCTTCTGGTGGAGCGTCTCATGTTTCCTAGAGCAAAGCAAGGATGTTAACAACACGGGCCCCACTGTCTTGCTGCCCCTTGCTGCTGTGGGTTTGGTTTCCTTGGCATTTAGGATTACAGTGTGCCAGCACAGTATTCCTGCCAGACAAACCCAGCCCCTCTTCCCGTCTCATGAGCAATGTGAGAGCTGCACTGTATGTCAGCGACCATGGGTTGGACAGGTTGGTCATAGATTTTGGTGATGTCAGCTGCCATAGCAATTGACCTGAAATGTCTTGAGTCTGCAGCTATATAATGGGGAGAATAAAATTGATATATTGTATTTTAATGTTAAAAATTTTAAGGAAGCATTCTGTAAGTGTAAAGTAATTCATAATTCATCTGGGATAAGTGAATGTCTTGCTTCTCTCTGCTGAAGTGGGCATTGCTTGTTCATGCTGTGGTCTGTTTGCTTGCAGTCTTTAGTACTTGTTTGATCACTTAAGCGGCTCATGAGAGCACCCTTGTAATACAGGAAAAAAGGCCAATTTGAGGAGCCCTTGTATAGTGTAAAATATTATGACTAGAAGATACTACTGTCCTTACAAAATCCTGAAAAAATATTTACAAGGGTGTCTGTGCACCAGGATCAGCGGTAGCTTATGCGTGAGTGGAAATGGCTTTTGCTTCGCTGACGTTCTGCTGGGAAGGCACCGGCGTCTCTCAGGCAGCGCTTGGCCATGCTGATGCCTCTGGTAAATCTGGGAGGTTTACAGTCTCAAGTGTGGAATGAGAATTACAGTTTGAAAGCTTTCCACGATGTGATTCTCAAACACAGCTGAGGATTTTACATGGGTTGCTGGAAACTTTTTTTAAAGTAGTCTGTTTTTTTTTTTTTTTTTAATTTAAGGAATAAGCTACCTCTGCTCCCCAGGCGAGTTAGGTTTCCTGGGTTTCCGTTTCAGTTTTAAGGCTGAAGCTGGGTTAGGACTTGTCTGTGTTGACCAGGGAGTGTTCTGGAATAGCTCCTTGTGGTAACCATCCCTATTGTGGGATAATTGGTGTGCTTGCAAAGTGGAGCCAGTAAAACCAACTCTCACTGTGGAATAACGTGTCTACTGGAGGAGAAGTCCCAGTTGTTTCCCACCACATTTCTTACAGCAAAAGCCTGTCCAGTGACCTTAGAGTTTGCTGAGGTGGAGGTACAGTTTTTCCTGCAGTCTTCATTGCTGTAGGCTACTGTGTCTAATTGAATTCTCTTTTCACTGCCACCCATTGCTTAACAGTATCTATAGGATGTGTTACTAATTGCATGTTTTCACTGTGGTAGTTAGCATAATTGAAAGCAAAAGTGTCCAACATAATAGACTGCAGCTTCTCCTCTGTAGTGTTCCTTCATGCTGATGTTACATTTTAAGGAGTGCAGTGAAGCCAGTTTGATACTTGAGAGAGCTGAAAGTCCAAGTGGTTAAGCATCTGATGCTGTAATTTTGTATTCATGGAAGGCCTCAGGTACACAGGGGACGAATGTAACTGATTTTGGAGAGGTGACATGCTAAAGATGATCTAGTAACATTGCTTTTCACAGTGCAGATACTCCGGTTTTATTTGGTCAGTAGGAGATAATCAGAAGAAAATATGACCATCAAAGAGTAAAACATCATGGGCTCTGGGGGTCTTCTGACACAAAAGTGAAGAAGCCCATCCAGAGCGATAAGGAAGTGAAGCCTGGATTGGAAAGGTTAAAATCATGATCTCCTGGGGTTTTTTCCAACCTTAAATAAGTGTCTGTGTTTCAACAGATACTTTGGTGTTGGTTTAGAAATCAGTAAGGTCAGAGCTGTAGTGAACTTCAGAGGATGTTTTTTGCTATCTTCTTCTGCTAAGTCTTAGTGAAAGAAAGCACAGTCTCTCCTTGTCTTTCATCTTGTGTTTGACTCTTTCAGCAGAAAGACTTTCTCAATTAACAGGGTACATCACATGAGTTAGGGTTGCTGGGAGATTAGATTTGAAAAGATATCTTGAGTGTGGCAAGAAATGTAGGTATAGTCTCATAGTGTTGTGACCGATAACAGGGAATCAGATAATGGCTGCTTAGCTGACTTTAACTTCCTATGTGTTCAAAAAAGTTGAATTGGAAGAGAAAGGAGATCGATCCTATTCCTCTCCATTGCTCTTTGCATCCCTCTTTCTTCTGTAGAACCTCTGTAGACTCCTTGGGGCCAGGAGTCTGTCTGTGTTGGGGTGATAACTAACTCCAGAGTAAGAATTATTCTGGGTCAGATTGAAGTTCAAGGGTAACATTTTAGTGTTTCTGTCTATAGTTGTCTGGTTGATTCTTGCTGGTCTTGCCCTTGCAGATTCAGATACCTGCTGTTTGGTTGATGCTTTGTCTAATCTTGGCTCTTTCCACTTAATGACTTGTCATCTCAGATTGGGTTTTTATATGCCCTTAGTCCTCTCAAAATACTCCTAACTGTCTTGCCAGGCATGGTTTTGCTGGTGTGAAAGCAGCAGGACTTGAGATGGTTCATGTGATGCTGCTGTTGAGAATTGTGTCCTTACCCTGAGGATGTCAAGCTGCCCAGGAGGTGGGCCATCCCATGGTAATCTGTTTCCCGAGGCATATATATGGCCTTTGTGGGAAGCTAGATATTCCTCCACAAGTCCTTAACATAAATGTTTATGCGTGTGTGAAAGGTGCAGGTGCATGCAGGGGTGGTAAGTGCTGTGACGAGCCTAGGCAGAGCCATTGCTGTTGTGCTTGGCTGATGGTGACTTTGCTTCTCTGTAAAAGACCTCACTGTGCTAATCTTCCTGGATTGTAGCACCTGTCACCTACCAGGTAGGTGTTAAATGCTGCATTCAGAGGGGATTATCACCAGCTCTTCTGCTCTGGCTATAGAAAAGGAGGATGAGAGAAATTTCAGCTGTTCTGTAAGGGAGGTGTAACGGGGAATCCACTAACATGGTTGTAAAGGTCAGGAACAGCACTTTGGGAATCCTTTGGGATGTATCATTAATCTCTACATTTGGGGTTTAATATTTGAGATAGATTTTGATGTAGAACTCACAAGCTGGAGATGTGCAATTCGATGTTATATCACTTGAATCGATGCAGGCTGTTCATCATTGCTATCTAAAAAGCCAGTGTGTTGACATATGACAGTGTTGTTATATCAACATGAATTGTTCTGACAGGCTGTGGGAGTTGTGCACTTTTTTTTAAGGTATGTAGCTGTAGGCTGGACCACTGGATGACATGGTTGAAATTCTGCTCTTATGTGACTCTTACTTGATTGCTGCTGTTTCTATGTGTACAGTAATTTCTTGAATTCTTTGGGAAGCTCATTTTGTGGAGCATAATAAAGGAACAACTTGAGTGTTAACAGAAGTCTGAGGTGTTACGTGCTTGTGGAAATTGCTGCTACTGTAATATATTTCAAAGCTATGCTTAAAAAAACCAAACGAACAAAACAACAAACAGCAGGAAACATGGATTGCTATCTCTGCTATCATGGATTTATCCAACCAGAGACAACTCTCCAGCAAGCTTTGCTTGATCTAAGACTGTTTATACAAACTGAATATTTTGTAGCTGTGTCATCTTGTGAGTTATAAGCAGTACAAATTAAAATTTACTTTCAGCATTGTTCCAACATACAACTCTGCTGGTGACTTGCTAGAGAGCGGCTAAAGTGAAAGGGCTAACTTGCCCAGAGCATCTTCTCTCCGACAGTATGGCCTGTGTTTATCCCCGAGAGCGGTCCTGGCTTCTGAAGTACTGCACCAGTAGACATGTGTTGTCCATGCAGTGATGAGGAAAACAAGGGTAATACGTGCTGCAGGGTGTTTCCTATGCATCTGCCTAGTTTTATTTTTACATGATATATTTATACACGCGTGCTATCTTCCCAGTTTAGCTCTAATGCCCTTTAATTCTGTCTGTGTAGTTACAAAGAAAGCAAAAATCAATGAAGACTGAAGAACAAGGACCTTTAAAGCTTTGTAGAATATAAGAAATTCCCAAATCTTCAAGTGTTTTCCATGTTTAAATGAATTAATGCTCCCTAGAAAAGTGTTCTTGCTGATAAGTAGAAAATAAAACTCTGGCTTGAGAACTGTAGCAAAATACAAGGGGACTCAAGCTGTCTGATTGTAGGCTTTAAATATCCAGAATGATTCATCCTGCTTTTTTGTTGTCCAAACCTGTAGTTAAAAATTACCATATACTTTAAGTAAATTGAAGAAGGGTTACCACAGAAATGTGAGAATAAACTTGAAGGACAAAACATTGAATTATTTTCAATTCTTCCTTTATAAGACTGCTCTTATAGTCAAAGAATAATTATTAGTGACCTGCAGTGCTATCCGGAAGGAGTTTGTAATTTTCAGTGGAGTCAACACTGAGGATTTAGCAGCTGCCTGTGTAAGAAGAGTGGGCGACAGGCAAACTGTGAGAATTGGCAGAATGTGGCTTGGATGGCTACTTATTAGATGAACACTGGAGCGCACAAGGCAGTCTAAACAGACTGCTGGTAAATTAGGACATACCTACTAAGTAGACTGCAAAGAGAAATGACAGTATAACAAGTCGAGGCACTTGTATCTCAGTTCTTCTTAGCTGGTGATTAGTGATGAGCTTAGCCTTTTTATATCATCTTCCTCAACATAGAGCTTTTGCTGTCCTTCAGCCTTTGCTTGCTGAAAGTAGAGAACAGATGGAAGAAACAATAGCCCCTGTGTCTGACTGAGGAGAGAGAAGAGAATTAGGTCTCTTGAACCTGAAAGTAATCTGGTCAGACTGCTGCGTCATCTGGTACGTAGCTGTGGCATTTGCTCTGGTATCAAAAGCCCAAGCACCTTTGGTCAGCACGGACAAACGCCTGGGACGTGCCAGTTTCTGTGTGGCTGAGTGTAGCACTTTGCTCTGTTTAAACTGTATGGAAGGGGTGAAATTCAGAAGAACCCCTCTCTTCCCTCTCCCATCTTGTCCTGATTACAGGCAAGATGGAAACTCATGGGTATTATGGAAAGATGTCCTCTTATATGGAGCTACTTGAGCAATGTGACCTCTCCTGATCTCCCAAAAGATTGAGAAAAGGAAAAGAGATGAGAGGAGCTGCAGGGTTTGTTGTGTTTTGGTCTGTGAAAGAGACCGTAGCTGCAAAGGAGGGAGAGGATTATGCCGGTTTATCTGTATGGTGTAAGAGGATAAGAAAAACTGTGCTCCAGCATGACACCTGCAGCTGTGGTGAGCACAGAGTGGACCCTTCGTAGACTCATTTTGTAGCCTCTTGTGTAAAACTAATTCCTCTGTTGCCACTTCATAACTTAAAAAAGCCTGGGCATCAGTTGTGGCTCTTAGGTGGGACAGCTAACTAGTTTTCATTCACCACCCTGTGTGCCTCAATGATGATCTCGGCCACAGGTTTAAGTGGTTTGGTAGGTCTGGGTGCTCTGTGGGGAAGTGGCAGCTTCTCTCTGCTTCCCCAAGCAACAAGATGTTAAAGAGCTCTGCATCTCGTGATTGGTGTCTTGGCTTTTTCCTGTCTCCCTTCCAAACGAGATTGTGTTTCGCAGTACATCATATGAAATCCATATGTGTGAGTGTGGCTGTGCTACTAAGTGAGAACTGTTTTAGTATCTCTTCTGCCTTTCTGGGGATGGGGCAAATGGAGCAAGGGAACTTTAGAAGACTAATGCTGTGGTTGATCTGACAGCATTGGTGCTGTGTTTGCACCGCGTTCAGTGTGAGCAGGTGCCTGGGGAGCTGCTTTGACCTTGCTTCTGGGTGGCTTATAAATAGGGAGTGGGAATAAATTATTTCTTCATTTGTCATTGTAAGAGAGACATTAAACAAGGAGTCTACAGTTTGTGAGAGATCCAGTGATGTGTGGACAATAAAAGGAAAAACAATGAGAAGAGATTAGGAACTGGGAATGTTACTTGGGGTAGGGGTTTTGGATTGGAACAGCAAAATGTCTGAACCTGGCATTTTTTAATGAAAAAAATTCTGTTTATGGTGACAGGCTGACTAGGGAAGAAAAATCCTTAGATTTATGTAGAGTGATCCATGAGTCAGAAATTGCTGGCACTTGGAGAAACACGATCTCTGCTCAGCTCCTACCCTGCTCTCCTGTTTTCTTCTTTCTTTAAATGACCATGCTGTTCTTAAACTGGGCACCTATCAATGTTATGTTTCAGCTGTCCTGGTGAACATTAACTCGTCTCCTGCTTTCTGAGTTTGCAGACTCAGCTAAGTCACAAAAGAGTTGAATAACCCCTGAAGAATGAACTCCTTTGTTGCCCACCGAGGCATAGCTGTGCCATTGTTTTCACCATGGGCAGGCCAGTGAGTAATAGCGCTGCAGCTGCTTCACTGAGCTCTGTGCTGGAGGAAGCCTTAGTCTCCTTGGATTTTTATTTCTAAAATCATTCACGTGTGGAAAAAGATGAAATACATTTATAAGCAAGACTTCATTATTTTTTTTGTAAATGTAAAAAAACTGAGAGTTGTACTGTGAAAAAAATAAACACTCTCAGACTTCACTCTGTAGAAATTTGAAGGTATGTGGCAAGGTGTCAGCAGTAACTTTTTTCAAAATAAATTTTCAAAATGTGGACACAGCTTTCTTCTCATCCTATGTTCTGCATCTAGTATTACTAGTCTGGGCAGAACTTTATCTCTGTTGATCAAGGAGACTGCCCTTGCCTAGGCAGCATTTAGCACTGCTCTGTCCTCAAAGCCCAACAAGGAGTAGGCTGCTTAGTGCATTGACTCAAAGCATTTACCTTGCAGCATTCCACTTTTATGTTTGATTTAGTAGTACTACCTTTAAAAATATTTTTGCATTGCTCTCAACTTGGTCTGCCAAGAACTTTTGTCCAGTAGAGTTTAAGCTACTTTTTAAGTGTAATTTAGACATAATTATCTCACCAAGATTGTATCTATTGAGAGCAAGACTATTCATCAAGGACTCCTTTTAAAATATTTTCTCAAGTGGATTCTTCTCTGTTTTGCCAGACCCAGTTTTATATGATGAAAGTGATAAGCCTTCAGTAGCTTTGCACAATAGTCCACTGATCATCAGTGTAGTCAGCAGTGATCAAAAAAGAAAATAATTTTACAAATTACTGAGATGAATAGAAAATAAAATGAAGGCATAATTGCATTGCTGTCTTAGTCTGTGGTGTGTCTTATGCCCTGAATGATGGCCAGTTTTTAGTCCTCCGTCCAGGAAAGAACTTGGTGGAACTTAAAATTTCAGAGAAATGCAGCAGGGATGAGCAGCTGTCTTCCCAGATCTTCAGGAGAGAAGAACCTGAGGGCAAGGGAGATCTGTGTTAAACTTGACAAAGTCCTAACAGAGAGAAGGGTAAAGAGTGGGGACACTTGTTTTCTCTTCCTTGCATGAGGACTGAAGGTCACCATCAGGTTTAAGATGAAATATTTCACCCTATGTGTAACTTAAGCTGTGAAATGCATTGTTGCACGATGTTTTGGTGCTCAAAGTGTAAAGAAATTCAAAATGTGACTGGACAGGCTTATGAGGAAAAAAGAAATCTTGCAGCCTCACAGAAACAAGTTCTGACTGGGAATTAATATGGGTCTACCAGTTGCTCAATGATACAGTAAAAGGAATAATTACTATAGATTTTTTCCATGTTTTTTTCTAACAAGATGGGTTTGGGACCCTGCTTTTGAAGATAGTTTGCAGGTGTGCATGTGTTACTAGAGCCACCTCATTTATCTAATTTAACATCCATGGGGTTTTTTTGTTTTGTTTTGTTTTGTTTTTGTGAAATGCCTGGAGTTACCAGGTACTAGCAAGGAGCTGTTTCCTTTAGTGTGTGACGTAAGTGATGCTGTGGATTTTCACTGTTCTGGTGAACTTGATGCGGAGAAGAGACATCATGTGATGACACACATTCTTTTAGCCACTCTGGGCTCATAAAACAGTCTGTCCCAGCCATAATTTTAGATACAAAACTGGAGTCTAATATTAGAGAGTGCATACTGCTTTTATTTCATAGACAAGGCTATTTTATTTTTTTCTACAAATAATTATTTGGAAAGCAACTTTTCAGATCTAGGTTGTTCTACCTATCCTTGTCTTACTCTCCTTCAAAAAGCCTAGTATGAAAGGAGACTGACAGAGGTGTACTTTTTTGCTAACAGTTAAAAGTGAACTATCTTAACAAGACTTGAAGGCCACAATGTGAATACCAGTGGTTTTTTTAATGTAAAGCATTTGATATCCATCAGTGTTGTCTTATCATGCCGCTATCACCACATTGGATTTGGAAGAGGAATGCTACTAGTAATTTGCAGAGCATCATTTAATAACTTCTGTCAAGCAACAGATTTATTACTGATTTCAGGCTCCTAGTTAGCTTAGAGAATTGTATCTTAATTTTCTTTGCCTTTCTTCTTCCCCAGAGGATGTAGTGCCATGCTGCAAGTTTTGTGAACCAGCTATGTTAGAAGAGTATCAGGGTTGAAAATTGAAGTATTCAGTTCAAGCACTGAGAATTTAAGCATGAGTATCGTCTGTTTTTTTTCACTGTGACATGATTTTGTGAAAGAAATGGTACCTAGAAGTGCATTTATGTCAGAAAACATATCCAGAAGAAGCTGGACTATTCTAGTTCTGGAATGTACCAATTTGTTTAAATGTTTGCCTTTGAATTTTTCCTGTTTTGAATAGCTGTTGCATGTAATATAAGGAATAATGCTCTGTAGTTCCTGATTTACACAGAAAGTAAGTTTGAAGGAAAAGTGATAGTTCCACTGCAAGTAAGTGTACTAAATCCTACACAGATTGTCATCAGGGTTGAATCACAGCAGTTCACAGTTCATGGTGAACAATGTATAACTAATAGCAGTAGATTCCTCTTCTTTATCACAGAATCACAGAATTGTAGGGGTTGGAAGGGACCTATGTACCTTAAGGTGGGATGGTGTTGTTAGATGCCTTTTCTGATTTTTGTGTGTATTGCAAATCAATATTTTTCATCTCATGCAAGGTGTTAACTCCTATTTTGTTAATATAGAATTTCCTGAAAGACATCTGGCTCAAGGTGAAGGTGTAGAGAGGAGGAAATTCCTGTTCTGTTAATCTACTACTGAGAGCATTAGAAAGGCAGACCTTGTTTTTTCCATTTTCAGATGGATTAACTTCAGCATCTGGTTGTCATTTCTGCTTAAAATTGTCTCCTCTATGGTTCACTCCTACCTCTTGCTGCTTGGATATTGGAACTGAGTCACCTTTGCTGACTTGCTGATAAACAGGCATATTGCTGTTCCTGGTGTTTCCCAGTTTACTACAGCTGCATTTGAAGGTCTTTTAGCAAGTTTGTAGTCCAGTCTCCTGGTATTTTGTAATGTTAATTTTTGAATCAGAATATCAGGTTATAGTAAAATCAAGGTCTACTTTGGCCAGCGTGGTTCTCAGCTGTTTGCTGGGCAGCTGAGGGATATTGAGATTCATCACTCATGAATTGTTTTTAGGGTTTTTAGCCACTTGGCCCTCACCACACTTTTTCAATTATTTCCTGCTGTTATCCCCATCCTGTCTTCTGTTCTGGTGATCTATCAGCATCGTCTGTCCTCCCACCTGTGTTCAGCTAAGGTTGCCTTCTCTTCCCTGCTCCTTGATCTGCCTAAAGTTGGAGACCTGGGGGACAGAAGTAACAGGGAGGGAGTCATCTTCATTCCTGGTGCCCACTGGTGTTCCTGAGGGATGGGAAGAGAAGTGGGGAGAGGCTCCACTAGATTACAAGGCAATTCAGTTTGTTATCTAGATAAAAAGCGTGCAGTCAGGCGGATGTGTCAGTGGGCGAAATGAAGAAGTCATGGGTGTGTGGGACATGGCTTCTGCGGCTGTGTTCCCAGAGCTAGTGCATGCTCTGTGTTTGTGTAGCCCCATGCTTCTTGAAGCCTATACAGATGTGTTGGGTCAGTATTCTGGTGGGTATTAGAGAAGCCACTTTGAGAGGCAAAAGCTTAAAGTAAACCCTTCTCAATCTGGACCTCAGTTGTGTGTTAGTGTGCAGACCACTTGGATCTATTAAAACAGAGGAACTGGCAATTAGTCATTTCCATGATTCTATGGGAGGTTTAATATGACCTCGTAGCTGTTCCGTATTGAGGAGTAACAAGCGCTGACACGGCGTGGGGAGTGGGGCTCAGTCTGGGCACAGCGCTGAACTACGAGACGGCAATGCTGGAGAGTTCAGCTGAGCTTTGCCATCTGAGGTAGCTTAAGGTAGACAAAGGCTGCTTGCATTCTTTTATCTCTGTTCAAGAGGCATTTTACTTTCATTGTGTAGTTTAGGTAGGCTGCATCAAATCAGTAACTTTTACAAGTAGCAGACTATTTTTCTTCCAGAAGAAAAGGATATTTCTGTAGATTTAGATGGTCTTTATTACCAAATTGCAAAATCACTACCATGGAGAATGTCACTCAGATTGTACGTTCAGTTTCCAAAGAGAAGATTTAATATTTTTAGGTGTGTGGTTCCCACCCCTCCCCCAAAGTAACTGACAATTATACAACTTGTTTCACAGCATCCTTTTAAACATTCACACCTGAAAGCTTTTTATTATAATAAGACGACAATTATTTGCTCAGAAATATAGTAAAATTTTCGAGTGCTGCAAATCTTGCTCTAAATCCTGTTTTATCAATAACTTGGTTTTCTCAGTCAGGCATCAGAAGTGATGGGAGAATCAACAGGCATTTGTGCTTAGTTTTCTTTTCAAACCACAGAGAAACTGTAGTTTCTGTAATAAAGCGGCATCCATTTTGTTAGAGAAAAGAGCAAGCTTTTAAAATGACATTTTATTTTCTTTTATAATCTTAGTTTAAATGAAAATTGCACATGAGAATGCCAAGCTTGCGCAGATTTGCCTTTGCAACTTCTAGAATATGCTTTCTCGAGAGACTACAGAAAATTACCAGTATGCTGTGCTGTCTCAATGTCTTCCTAAGGGAAGTTTTGCGCTTCAATAAATAAGAGTCTACAGATCATAAATCAGCATTTTATCGTCAGTCTATTGACTCTTAAATGTCAAGAAAAGGTACATGATAACTCCCAGATTTCTGTTGATGACTGCAGCTGCCATTATGTTGTATTAAGCAGAAATCTGCAAGAGGCAAACATCATCTTTCCTAAATCTTTCAACTGTATGCTTTGTACCTTTTTAATTGAGGCTCTATAAATCCAGATCTAAAATTTGAACTAAAATCTTCGTTGAAACTAAATGGAAGTGTTTGGAAGAGGAGGATCAGCTGGAGAAGTCTTGGCATTGCTGGTGGAGATGCCCAATGTGGACTGATGTCCAATGACAGCGAATGTTTCGGTGAGGAACAGGAAGAAATGAGCTGTTCTGCAGTGTAACCACGACAGAAGGGTTTATTGAATGTATTTCTCATGTTCGTTTGTATCAGTCTTTGGAAGTGCCATAAACAAGTCTGTGTAACACCTTGGTAGTGTTTGGTATTGTAGAAAGAATTGTTGTGAAAACAGTTTTAGAAACTGGAAAGTCAGTGGTTCTATTTATTGCTGAAGTGAGAATTTTTTTGTCTGTTTAAGACAAAACAATTCTTTCACCCTTCACCCCCCTCAAGCTTCCTCCTCCTTTCTCTTTTCCACTTCTGCCACTCACAGCATCATGTCACTAAATCATGAACTGACACAGAGAGAAATAAGTTAATTGTGCATTGCTGGCTATTGGATAAAATTCACTCTTCTGCATTTAGATTCTAGTGGATTTATGAAGATGAAGTAAAGGGCAAGAAATGACATGGCTACTGAGGGGAAAAATGAGTATTAATGTCTTTTCAACAACAGTCTGATGAAATGTTGTATGTTTAAGCTACCTGGCTGTTTCAATTACTCATGAAACAGCATGGGTTGGATGTAATTCTGCTTGCTAGTGCTTGCTAAATGCTTCATAAGTGCTTTTAGATGACCCAGTTTTGGGATTGATATAAGGAACCTGTAATCGTTTAATGCAAAAGAAACACTCTAAAAGGATTCAGCAAGACTCCTGAATTACACTGAGTTTTCCAGGAAATGTGGGATTCATGTTTTAAAATGCCAGATGTGTATTTACTTGAAGTAAAGTGAAAAAGTGATAGTATGTTGTTAATGAATAAGTGGAGCAGATCAATAAGTGAATATATAAGAGGCTCTTTAGATGATTATGCTACAGAAAGTATGCAAGAGGAAGAAATACCAGGCTTCTGACAGCTAAATCAGGCATCGGTAATGCAGATAGGCTTGTCATCGAGATTCCTACCCACATACAAGGAAAGAACCAGGACAAAATTGTTAAAGGTTTTTTTTGGTCTTCACCCTGAGCTCTTTTTTCTAAATCATCAAACCTAACTTTGCTGAATTTTAACAAAATAGAGCAAATTAAAGAAATAAAAGTAATACTGGAAAGCTTCAGTCTGAATAGAATGTGCTTTGGGAAGCTTGAGCCTTTGACATCAGGGTTAGATCAGATACACTGCTCTGCAAATTCAGTTGCTAGCTGTGAAGTGCTTTATTGCTCTCTGCATCTTAAGACTTAAACTTTAATATACGCAGTTTCTATGGAAGTAGTGAGGAAGGAATTTTCAGAAGTGTAAAAATTTTCTTGGAACCTTACTTTTAGTGTTCTAAATCCCAATTACCATACACATTGCACATTTGAAGTACGGGAACAGTCTCATCCACTGCATCTTGCCTTATGAATACTTAATAACACCTAAGTGGCTGACTTGTACAGATCCACACCTTTTCTAGGAGTATTTTGTTTTGTAATGCAACTTCCATCAGTTAAAGTGGATGAAAGTTCACTAGCGAAGCTCATGAGTGCTAGCTAGCATACTGAAGCTATTTACTCCTTGGGCAGAGGTGCAATAAAAAAACTCAGCACTTTGTGTAGTCTATATTTAGCCTACATTCCCCACCTCTGCGAAACGGGTTTTACTTACATTACCTTGAACCTCATACCCATTTAGTCCAATACAGTGCACAATGAGGTCAGCCTTCTGATGTGTGAGGGTTTCATTTTATGGTCACACTTGAGCAGGCAACAAATCATGGATGAACTTTGGTTCCTCCAGGTTCTCGTTAGCATCCTTGGTCCTGGTAGCATTGCACCTTGCAGCTGTTGTGTTTCATGATCTACTGTGACTTCTACGTGTAGGCTCCTAGTTCAGCTGGTCATTCCATGTGGCAAGACAGTGGATAAGCAAGTGGAGAGGGCAAAGAGGTAAAACAGATGGGTACTTCCACGGCGGTGGCATTCGTGCATCTTGCTGTGATCCAGGACTCTGGCTTCAATACCAAACTCCCCAACAGCCACGCTGCCCACCGAGCAGCTGGGAAACGTGCCAATGCTGTGTGTCCTGGCTGAAGCCAGTGAGGAGCTCCATAGGTAAAGGTAAAATAAAAAAATTAGTGGCTAGAGATATGAGTTGTTACCTCTCCTTCCCTTTAGGTAGATCCCTGGAGAGTTCACTCTTGGTAAACCCAGAACACAGCGTCTGGCATCTGTTTTATGCTTTATAGTAGGATCCCTTCAAGGTAGAGACTGACTGGTCCTTCCTAGTTGAATAGAAATGCTTTCCTTGTCTTTCTAGGCATCTCTGCAGTGAATAAGGTGAGTCTTTTAAAACTTCTTCTTCTACTTCTGTAATATTTTGATGCCAGTTGTGTTGCTGATGTTTCCCGGTTCTTCTTGTGTGAAACATGTCTCTGCTGGAGGATAGTCTTTACTTTGTGGATTGCAGACTTACTTTCCTCAATAGTTTGAAGCTTGTTTTCATGGAAGTAATTCCAGATATTTAATTTCTCAGTTTATGGATGGAGCCATTTATTGCAACTGTTGGGATTCTCATTAGTGGAAATTAACACAAGCTGTGACATAGCTTGGCTTGACTTTTCCACCACAGACCACAGTTACATGAGCTGAAATAACTCATTACCGAAATCATCTGTAGTTAAGAGAAGCTTTCTGTCAAGTGGATTTGCAGAGAGCAGACCGTGATTACAGCCTGGGGAGCGGTGTAATGCAGACCAGTTACTCCGCTGGAGCAGGACGTATGGTGAGCCGTCGGCTCAGCCTGCATCTCCAACTTGACGGCCGTGATTGCCTGTCTCCAGTGTGCACTGTAAGATAGGGTGATGCTGCAGGCAGAAAGAGGTGATGGTGTCGCCTGGAAGGGAGCTGATATAAGAGTGCACTCTTTTAATGCTGTGCATTTCTGATACTTATTCTTAGAAAATGTGTTAAAACTCTGAAAGGGTACAGTATGACGTGAGGTCTATAGAGCCTGCCTTGCCTGAGCTTCTGTGCTCACTGTTTGTGGCTTCTTTCCAAGAAGGTTCAGAGAGGACTTAATTACCACCAGCATGCAAGTGGCTGCATGAGTGGGGAATTTCTGATGAAGAGCTATTTAATTTAGCAGCAGAATGAATGATAAGGTCAGTTGGAGCAAAAAGAAAAATAAGTTGTGGGCCTTAAATACCCTTTCCCAAGGAAGAGATATTTGCAATCCGGATGACTGAGCAAAGGTGAGTGAGTATAACCACTCTGTCTGTGTACCGCTGAAGATGGTGGCTTGCCCCAGCTGCTGGGTTGGAGGTAGGAGCCTCATGCGGCAGATCAATGCACAATGGTAAAAAGAACTTCCTATCCATAGGGAGGCAAATGTAGGTTTGCTAAATGTAGAGGAGATTTGCCATAGCCTGCTGGCCTTACTGCCCTTGACATGTTCCGTGTTTAGCCAACTTTTTTCCCCCCCCTTCCCCCCCCCTCTTTTTTTTTTTTTTCTTCTTTTTTAATAATAAAACCCATGGTGATGTGTGCAGGAGATCCTGTCTGTATTGTGATTCTTGTTTACTCCAGTTACGTTTTGGCATCTCAGTCACTAGTTGTTGACATGCTTTTACTGGGAGCTGTAGTTCTGCCGCTTGTTCAGCTCCTGACACAGTTAATTAACTGGTAGTCTTGGAAGGAAACATGCTTCTGTGCTCTTTTTTAAGAGTTGAGAATAAACTTGTGAAAACTGTTTGTTTCTTACAATTTTTATATATGATGGAATGATGGTAAGGCAGGTGTAATAATAATACTATATATTGATTTTTCATTTAATCAATCCTGAAGGTAATTTTTATGTAGCATTGTGTATTGTTTGTGGATGAATCTACTCACAAAAAGATGGCTAATGTTGTAATATGGCTACAAGAAGTTACTGTGAACCTTTAAATCTAGTGATGCAGTGTATCTGTGAGTTCAGCTATTTGGATTTTGTTGTAAACCTCTTAGATATGATACAGTGAAATCTTCTTAAACACAAATTCCATGTAGCAAGTGACAGAACATAATGAAAGCATAAACTGTTACACAAATAAAACTGTCAGATGCGTAATGCTGCAGCTATAAACAGCTGTAGATTTCGGCATGCTCCACGGAGTTTAGCAAGCTGGGTTAGGATGCATGTTTTTGGGGTCATTTTTGACTATCACAGAAGAACCTGAAACAGTATTGATACTTGCTAAAATAAAACTTCCTTGCTTGCAAAGGAAGCCTTTCTTGTCAATATCTTAAAATATCTGCACTGCTGACAAATTAGTAGTTATTTTTATATAATGAATTGCAATTGAAAAACACTCTGTGGATGTTAGGTAGTGCAGAGAGAAGGAAACACATGTCTCTGATACAGCGCAAGGGGATTTCTCAGCCTATGTGGAACAGAGCTACTAAAGAATGCCTGCATTAAGGATGAGGTTTTTTTGTTTGTGCTTTAGATATTTCAAAATGTGTCGTCAGAAGTCATTGAAAGCAGCTTGCCCATCTCCTCCAGAGGAGTCTGCGTTGTCGCCATTGGACTCGGTGGTGACCTGGGCTGTTGAAGGAGCGTGCCCATCGTAGGTCTACCCTGGGCTGTGTAGGGGGGTAGAGAGGAGTAAAAGGAGGTCCTGAATGCCTCTGTGGTCAGTCCTCAGAAGGCAGCAGAGATGTTTTACCAAAATCCTCTTGCAGCTGCAGATCTGGGTATCCAGGGAAGAGTTTTAGATAAGATCCCACCGCTGACACAGCTAGAGTGATGTTTTCCTGCTTTGTGCCTGGCACAAACATTTTGGAAATGATCTTATTCATCATCATTAACCTTACTCCGCACAGGGATGGATGTTGGAGGTTTTAGCAAAAAAAGAAAGACAACCTGTCCTCTGTTAAACAAACAAACCAACCCCACACCATCCCATCAGGCGGTGCCAGGGCCAGCTCTGGGATGTGTGTTTGGGAGCGGCTGGAGGTGGGCACTGCAGGAGCAGCCATCTCTGCTCTGCAAAAGCATGGAGCTGTGCCTGGTGTTTGTCATGGCGTGAGTGGACATCTCAACACAACTTGAGTGCTTTCATCTTTGTGTTGCCTGTCTCAGCTCAAACTTTTACATAATACAGCTGTATAAATGCAGCCTACATGTATAAATAGTGGCCTACATGTCTGCTAACTGCAGATAACTCCTCGTGCCTGCAGCCAGACACAAAGCACATGCTGACTAGCACTGCTGCAGCTTGGTCATCCCTTCTCGCCTCAGCCTCTGCTGTAAAACAAAGCTACTAAAACATGTGTAGGTTTCAAGCACACCTGAAATTTCCAGGTGGGATGCTCAGTATGTTATAGTTGGATATTTGTCCTTTGGATGTTGTAAATAAACCAAAGATTTTCCTGCACTGTGGTGCTTGTGGTCCACAGATACGTTGTATTAAGAGGAAGACTGTATCTTACTTTAGTGGGCTTAAAACAGATGAAATGGTTTTTAAGTAGCCCCTGTTATTTTAACCAGGTGATTTTTTTTTTTTTTCCCTCTTCAGGAAATTTTTTCTGTGTAAAAATAATTTGGATGATTTTTGAAGCCATGTGGCTCATGTTTTGCATAACACTGAGTTTTCAGATGACCTGCTTTGTGACCCAGTATCCCGTTCCTCTGGCAGATTTGTACATGTTCGTAGTACAAATTTGCGATGTGGGGCATGCTCCTCTTTGCTGCTGGAAGGACGTTTGCTGCCACCAGAAGAGGACAGATGCCCATCACCCTTGTTGCATCGTTACTGGTGGGCAGCACGCTGAGAGCTCGAGAGAGGCTGAACTACTCAGCTTCCATCAAATAAGCAGAGGAAAGGGGAGGTGGAAAAGCCTGGTTGTTGGCTTAGTTCTGCTTAGTCGCTGATTCACTGTGGACCCAAGATCCTAAACAGAAGCTTTCCACAATCTCCGAGAACACTGTCAAAGGAGAAATAATGGCTGGTGCTGCAGTGGCGGTTCTCTCGGAGGAAGAGCTTTTAGGAAACATGGATATTCCCATTTTGTGTAATTTATGGAGAAGGGTTGTGCTGCCCTGCTCAGCAGAGGGGTGAGGATCTCTTGCTGAAACCTCCTGCTGTGGAGTCATCCTTGAGCTGTGTCAGCTTCAATTATGAAAATCAATCACTAGGACTTCATTAAACCTAACACTGTATTTTAAAGTTTATAAAAGTTACTATTAGCAGTCATGAAGAAAGATCTGTTTGATTTTGTACAGTATATTAAGTGTAACATTGATTTTGACTTGAAAGTGTCCAAAACCAGAATTTAAGGCAAATAAAATGGGCATGAAGGGACATGTTTTGCTTGCATTCATAAAGATAGTACTTCAGGGAGTTATATGAAATAGAAAACCTTCTGCAAGTTGCATGAAATGTAATAAATTGTGCCTGAAAACGCCCCCAGTTTGACTATAAAGGCCTTATCTCACTCGTGTAAAATATTTATGCATAAATGCATATTTTATATTTTTACCATCCTTGGGTTGCTTGATGCTTTCATAAATGGCATCTCTGGTGTTTACTTGTAGTAGAGGCAGCAAAAAACCTCATACATTTTATTTGATGTTATTACTTTGACTTTTCTTTTGGTTTATTTTGGGTATAAGGGGGAACAAAAAGACTGATTAGAGTACAGACTGCTAGGGTGATAAAAGCAAAAGTGGAGAGCTGGAAATTTTTCTTGAAGATCTTTGTTTAATTGGGACTCAAGTGATAGGACAGGAGGAAATGGCTTCAAGTTGCGCCAGGGGAGGTTTAGTTTGGATATTAGGAAAAATTTCTTGCCTGAAAGGATTGTCAAGCATTGGAACAGGCTGCCCAGAGAAGTGGTGGAATCCGCATCCCTGGAGATATTTAAAAGACGTTTCGATGTGGTGCTTAAGGACATGTTTTAGTGGTGGACTTGGCAGTGTTAGGTTTTTGGTTGGACTCGATGATCTTAAAGGTCTTTTCCAACCAAAATGATTCTATGACTTATCTCTGACACATGAATCCGAAGTTTTTTGTGTTGTTTTACATGTCACTGTTCTTTGTCTGCCACTTCTACCCCTCTTTGAATTCTATCTAGTGTTAGTCTAAGAGGATACAATTTACTGTATCTCATTTTTAAGGTGTTTGTCACTGGTTATGTGGTTAAGACCTAAAAAGTTATTTAGTTTTATAGTTGGGGAAAATGTTGTCTGAACATACTAAGATCGTGCTGTCTTGGCATTTGGTAGTGATGTGGTTGCTGTAGGAATATTTGTGTCCTGTTTTAATCTTTGTTTTTAAAAACATGCAGTATTTTTGAGTGTTTTCAATAAGATCTTCAAGAGTGTTTCAAGTTTGGGAGACACTTCAGTGAGTGATTTACAGCTCAAACTGTTTATTGAAGAGAAGGTGAAAAGGTGATGTTGCTGCTGCTTAGAAATAATTAAATAAGAGAAAGATATAAATTTAGGAAAAAAGGAAAGAAGAAAGCTACAGGAAAAGACAGAGTTGATAGTTGAAGCAAGATAATTTGCAGAGAGAACATAGAAAACATGTTTACAGGAGGTAATTAGCAGTGGATGCAATTTATAAAGGGACTTAGTAGATCAAAGGTGCAGTGGTTTTAGCAGCTTTTCACCTTGAAATTTGTAGTTACCAATTTTATTGCAGCATGCTTTGGACTTCCTGAAGTTGAAAGGTTTATGAAAGCATTTCCCCCCTTCCCTTTGTGTCCTTCCAGTGGTGCTTCTGAGTCAACCCTTTATGGTCCCACATCATTGCTTTTACATGTTTGTTGTCAGTGGTACAGCCAAGGCAGGGTGAAGGTGATAGATGCCGATGCTGGGGAAGGTCTTGCTCTTGCCACTAGCAACTGCTTCTCTTGTGCCAGTACCCGTGTGTACTTGGTGAGGTGATGGTGAGTTGCCCCTAGTTCCTAATTAGCATCTCTGCCAGTTTAAGGCTGGCAACAAAAATTAGAAGAGCTTTTAGCTCTTTGCACCAGCTGAAGGAGAGTGTTGTTGGTGCTGGAATAAAAGAGGGACCAGTGCAATCAGCAGTAAGGAGAGGGACGGTGCTGTTTGGTGTCAGCGATGCATTGGGTTAGTTCAGTTGTTGTGAGCTGCCCCCTTGTTTCCAGAGACCCGGAGCAGACTGCCAAAGCAGAGGCTGCCGGCTGAAGGAGAGATCCGGACAGTCATGCCTCCCAGCCAGTGAATTAATCCTGTGTTTTCAGCAGATTCCATGAAATTGATAAAACTAAGACTGTTGTAATGCACTTTGCTTTCCAGATATCCCAGTGAAACGTTTGCCAAGTTAGTCATCGGAGCAGGCGGGAAAGGGTGGGCAACTCCTACACCTCCTACACGGCATGTGACGTGGGAGGTGCAGGATTACATTCTTGAGGTATTTTATTCCTGGCTGGTTTTGCAGGCAGGGCATTGCTGAAGAGAAGAGGAATTTTTTTTTCTTTTTTTTTTTTTTGTGCTTGCACACCTGGTCTGTGTTTTATCAACTCTTTCTTGAAGAAACTATGAATTTTATAACTCTAAATCCACAAACTTTTGGGATCCTGATGGTCATTTCTTGATCAGTTGTCCTTTTGTGATGATGGACTAAGTTTTCAAGCTGTTGCAAGAAGAAAACTTCTTAAGCACAAAGAACCTTGCAGCGTGGGTATTCTAAATTAAATGTAAAGGAATTGTGGTGTTTGGTTAAGCTCCTATTTCACTGGATGCTGGGACTGACTGATTCTATGGTGTAAGGAAGTATAAGGAGTTGAGGAAGGATGAAGTGAGCTGTTGTGGTAGGTCTTGTTGTGCTCCCTGGGCTTGTTGAGCCAGTGAGACTTTACACTGTAAACTCGGTGCTTTCACTTTTTTGGAAATGGGCCTTGTGTATATTAAATAAAACATTAAATTTCATCCCACTAGTATTAGCTTCTCCAAATAAATAGTTTAATAGCAGCTTGGGAATGGCTGTGGAGCCATGATAACAGTGGCCGGTGGAGAAGGGTAATTCTTATTTAGCTGAAATAAATCTGAGTGTTACAGGAGATCATTAAGCTAGTTAATTCTGATCTCAAAGTAAAACCTCTTAAACCCCAGTAACTGAGAATTATTTAATACTTCAAATTTTAAACCATAAGTTTCTGACTTTTTCCAGGAATGAAAAAAAAACAAACAAACAAACCAAACTTATTTAATTTACCACAAGAGGAAAAACCTGTGCCCAACCAGTCTGGATGGTCTGTTGTCTCTGAATGAACCCAAATTTATTGACATTCAGACTGCAAAATACAACAGATACCTAGAAAGTAGTTCATTTTCATATGCTATTGCTAACGTAGCTGTTTGAATGCTGATTTCCTCACCTCATGAGACCAGAATACAGATTTAGGCTGTAGGATTCATGCCCTGTGTTTGAGATGGCTTTTTGTACCTGTGTAAATATTGTTTAGAATAGGAGAACAAACTTCTGCTTGTAAAAGTACCTCAAGCTTAGGAATGTTTTGATAAAAGCCTAATTTTAATTTTTGCTATTTCTTAGGATTGTGAAGCCCCACACATACTGTTGTGATATATCTGTGGTATTATGGCAATACAATTACTGTAAATTCATTTTAGCCATTTGTAAAGCAATTTTGTGAGTATCTGTAGAAGGGGATTGTGCTAATGTAACTAAATCGGTGTCTGAATTGATACGAGTTACGTGAGCCATAGGATGAGGGACGTGCTGGTAGAAGGCAGTGGGTGGGGACTGAATGAAAAGTGGGCGCGTGGGAGCAGGGGCTCGCTCTGGAGCAGGGGCTCGCTCTGGAGCAGGGGCTCACTCCGCATCCCTCTCTGGGGTGTCTGTCTTGCTCCTCCAAAGCAGCTGGACGGTGGCAGGTGACCCAAGCGCTCCCCGGTGCTCCAGCCTGCTGGCATGGTGCATCTTCTGAAGCTTGGGGTGATGCTGCGGGTACAGCCAGTCTTCCCATGAAGATGGTGTATATGGAATAGTTCCTGCAAGAGACAAAAAACATCTGGATGGTGTATTTCTGCATTTCATTGGAAAACACAAGTCTCTGAGTTTGAGATCACAGCAGGGGCATCCATCGGTCCATGACTTCTGTGGATGTCGGTAATGGTGTATGTGTACCTGCAACCTTTTGCTGTGAGAAATAAATTGTTAAGGCTGCAGCGCCTGACTGTAAGTGCAAGGGACTTTCGGTCACACAGGAGTAATTTTATGTTGTGAAAAGCTGTTAGAAGAGAAAAGGTTAACGAAGCTTCCCAGCTCTCTTCAAAACAAAAGCTCTCTTCTCAGCCCTGGGTTTAGTTTTTAATTAGTTTGGCTTATGGTTTGATTTAAAGCAGGTAAAGAGATGATGAGTTGATGTGATCTGGAAGTTTGAACCTTATGCTGCTATTTGTACTTTTTTGGTTAATAATGTATCCTTTGCTAGAAGGATGACTGGTGGCTAAACAGGATTCCTTCCTGTAAAACATTTTTAAAGGAAAACTAGACTTTTTTTACAAACTTCATACCAGGTTAGAGTTGCCAGACAGCAATGCAGAATAAAGAAAACAGCGGTTTATTGGGAAATCCGCTTCTGTTTAGGAAAAAAATAAGTTCTGTGCAATACTTAATTCAGTGGTGTTACATTTTTTCCTTCTTCCTCTAAGCTATAGAGGCAACATGATTTTATGTACTTCATATTGAAAATTCATTTAAATGCAGTCTGAATTTATTTATTTTTACTATCTCATCAGCAGAATTTACTTTTTCACATGAATGTATTTTATGGATATATAAAAATAGCAGGTTAAAAAGAATATTCCTGAGGAATTGTTTTATTTGTTAGCACAATATATATGCTTTTAATGCAATTTAAATTGTATCTAGCAAAAATGGAGCTTGAAATTCTGAAGCTGGTGCTTGTTCTTGTAAATAATGCACACTTTAAGTCAACACTTTGCATCATTATCTTGAGCAATGGTTTAGCCTTGATATATTTCAAAACAAATGTATTAGATAATGTGCTGTATACGTATGTGGTTATTTATGGTTATAAACTTTCTGATTAGATATTAATGTTAAAATAATATCGGAATGTTTGCTAAAGATGTCTTCCTCCTTCTGCCCTTAATCAAGACACGCTGTTAATACTGCATATAAGAAATGTTATGGAGGTAGTAGAATTTGTCAACTTTTAGTGAATTGGGTAAGCACTCTGTTCATGACTTGAAGCTCTTTTCCTTCAAAATGATATATTAAATAATATGTAAGATAAATTTAAGAGGATATGTGTTCAGTAAGCAGTTTATTGTAGTTTGATTGTTGAGAAGACCACTTTTTTTTTTGTTTGTTTTTAAAGGAAGGCGGTCCTGAAAATGTTTTAGCAGAGCAAATTACCTGATTGGAGAAAATGCATTTGATATTCCTTATTTCAGAATTGGAGCTGTTTGTTCAGTCATTTAGAAAGACTGAGCTAGTGGCAGCGTATGGAGAGCATGTCCGTTGTCTAAATGAAATCCCCCCACCGAGGAAGGCTTATTATTGGGATATGTTGGGAGAGAGCTTAGACATCTGTTCTGCTACCTTTGCTGTTACAGCTGAGTGTTTCCTTCCCTGTCTTTCCTTGATACACATGGGTGATGATCTGAGCCTTATATTGCAAAAGAACTTCCTGCCAATGGAAGAAAGGGGTAGAAAAAACCTCTTACCACCTTCTTTTGGTAGCCATTATCTGTCTCAGTTGCATGGAGCTTATGTGTAAATGCAAATTTAGTAATTATTGTTTCTTGAATTATACTTGGTTGTTAGTCATTGCTGAGATTCATAACAGTGACATTTTGATAAAGTCACTGTGTGTGGATGTGTTCATCTACTTCCATATCAAGAAACTAGTGTTCTTTCAAGTACATTTAAAGGACCTTTCTTAATTCAAAATATCATTGTGTAAAAGGTTGCTATGAAGCTAGTTTGTTTTATTAACGTAATTCCACTCACAGCCTTAATTTCATTTCTTCCTGTAGTTAAAACAACTGGGTTGCTGACTGATTACACCTGTAGTGCCCTGGTACTGTAAGTCTCCTACACTGAAATTAAGATGACAGTTTGTAGTGTTTATCAAGAAGATCTTTGATTGTCCTGGTAGGATGTTACATTTCTGCTACTGAAAATCCTCAAGAGCTGGGATTTACTCTGCAACTTACTCTGGCAGCCTCTATGCAAGAAACTCCCCCTTTGCAGTGGTATTTTGGATTTTGTCCATCAGCAGTTTCCAGATAGCTGCTTGAGGAAAGTAGCTACCTGGATGGCTAACTTAACGGTCACCCATAAATGCTGGAGCTTGCTGATTTAGAGGTAGAAGTCTTTGCTAGTCTATGCAATGTAATTGTAACTTGGCCTTGTAATTTCATGTATTGATTGCTTGCATATGTTGGCTAAACTTGCTGCACACCTTTACTCGTCTGACTTTCATAACACCTCATCCATGGTGAAGCTGTGCAGATATGCTGTCCCTCAAGGGAGGGTGAGGTGTAATAGGACAGGGGTTGACATACAAGCTAATTGACCCATGCTTTCTTTTTCTGCAGTTGCACTGTGATGTACAGGGTAGAGGAAAACCATTTTTACCTTTCTGAACCAGGATTTGCCTTAATGGTGTAGCACATACTTTAAAGCTTTTTAGCCACGGAGTGTGCACATGTTTCAAGAACCACTGATGTTACTTTGCATGCCCAAACTATTCTCTGTAGGTGAAACCAAGGAAATGCAGCTCATGGCATCACTCTTCTGAGGTTGTCCAAGCAGTACTCTCTTTCTCTAGGTAATGTTCTAGGTGGTATCTACAAAGAATTTGTTGTGAAAAGGAGATAAATTTAGTTATAAAGTGCCAAGTGCTAAAATAAAAGCGGTGATCTGAGGGAAGTGTTTTGTTAATCTGGTATTTGGGGATTAATTATTCTTTTGAGTTCTGTATGCTAGGTATACTGTGAGCTGAGCAAAGTGGGGCCAATCTGTTCACATCAAATATTTGTCTGCACTCTTCCTGTACCTTTATTTTGCACGTATGTGAGTGTTGACTGCTAGTAAGGAAAACAGTGGGTAAACAGTTCAGTCAAAAAAGCTTATAAGATTTTAATATGCATCTAAGAAGGAACCTCTGGCATGGAGTGGAATAATGACGTTTACACAGGCATAGCTTCAATTACAATTTTGGATGAATACTTACTGATGGTAGAAGGAGCCGCTTCTGCTGAAGTGCTAGTGCTGCCGCTGCCAAAGGACATGAGATGTGTTGCTGTTTCCACAATGCAAAATAATCTGCTTCCTTGTTAGAAATCTGTTTTCACATTTTTCTTTTTTCTTTCCTGGAGCTTTATGCATGAGGAAACTGGAGGAATTATCCTCAGCTGATAGTGTCTCCAGCTTACATCTGCTTTGCCCGGCAAATCCTGCTATCCTGTTGTCACCTGTATAGTTATGAAGATGTATGAGACCACAGCCTCCATGTAATACAGCTCTGGGCAGTGGTGGATTTTTGCTTGAGTTGCTTTGCACACCAACGCCAACATGTCAGATGCAGTTTACACTGTTTGAATGAACATCAGCCCTCTAGCAGGAACTTTTAAAAACATTACTCAATAACATTCAACGCAGAGTTGAGATAGCGAAGATAATCCTCCATTTGCTTGTAGAACGAGTGTACCTTATATAAAACAGGATGGCACTGGGGATGTTTTTTGAGGGTTATGGTTGAGAGGGAAAGAAATCTGCATCGTAGAGCATGTGCCGGATTTCGTTGTCTTGGGCTGGTTTTGAGCTGAAATTCCTGTGCACTTTGTGGGGACGGATCTGCTCCGGTCTCTTGAGACTGCACTGCCAGTTTTACAGCTCAAATACAGATTCCTCATCCTCACACACCTTTTGACTTCTCTAAGCTTTGAAGAAACACAGTTTGCAGAAGTGTAATTTCTCTTCAGTTCTCCTCGAGCTGACCCGGCGCCCTGGTTAATTTGCTGCGTGCTGTAATATTAAGCTTCATAAAACTTAGTATGCTGAGCTCTAAACTTGCATTTGCTATCAGCTCTGAAAGTCAAATCAATAATTTGAAGATTTGTCATTCCTTATCCAGAAGGAAGAGCCGTGCGGGTGCAACATGCCTTGTGGGTTGAGAGCAGAGTGCAGCAGGGCAACCCTGTCTTCTCCTGGCATTTAGGTCGGCTCACGCCACGGCCTCAGGAGAGGGCAGCTCTGCTGTGGCCTTTCCCTGCGAGGAGGAGGGTGGCAGGAGGAAGAACACTCTCCAAAAGAGAATTCTGTAATAGGGAGATAATAAAACATATGAATCTCCATGATGCGTCCTTCTACAGAGTTAGCTCTCCCCTTACATCCACCAGTGGATGGGTGCTCTTTCCTTGTTGAGTGTCATGACCTGATCCTCAATAAGGTGTTTTCTCCATAATTACAGGGACCAACGTTGTGTCTCTCCTAATGGCAAATGTTTGTTGGACAGCTTGGCCAACCCTTTTGATACTGTTTGGCTTTGGTGGGGAGAGGAGGAGGGTTAAGACTGTCTTTGGGGGACAGGTTGGAGCTATGCAAGGCTCATGCGAGAAATTCATTAGGGTTTTAATTACACAGAGATATTAGGAAGTAAAAAAGTTGCCGGGGAGGAAGAGCTGCCCCCCCCCTCCCCCCCCACAAGGCTCTAATGGCCGCAGTTTTCGGACACAACTGAACTCTTTCTTTTCCTGTATAAGAGCAGAGCCACAGAGAGGTGGTTTCTTGCATGGGTCCATATATGCAGAGAAGTGTATAGCAGAGCCTGCCTGTGAGGGGTGGTATGCAGAGGGGTCTGAGGTTAATGGATGGTATGGATTTGTGGATAATTTTGGTTACACTGGCCAGTTTATTGAGTTCAAACCTCTTGCCATTAAAAAGAGACTTTTTCTCCATTTAGCTTGAAAGACATACGCTGTGTGGCCGAACAGTAGGACAGCAGGTGACAATGCATCATCAGCTCATAGACCATCAATCAAAAAAGATAGTGCTTACATCATTAGATGTGAGATCATTGGAGAACAAAATTGATAGAGGAAATTCATTATGCAGCTTTTATATTAATCCAAATATGTCTGGCTGTGATGATGAGTTTCCTAGCACATTTAAAAAATTTTTCACATATCATGTCTTACCTGAAGAAAAAAGTCTTTTGGAGTGTTTTTAAATTCTGTTGCCTTGACTGCTGAGTTCTGATAGCGTGCTGGGCTGTCCCTGAAGCTCTGTTTTGAGAGGTTTGTGTTTTTTGTCACTGTTAGTAATTCATTAGTGTTGCTATGATCCTGTCTCTTACTGGGTGGTTGCATGATTTCTGGAGGCTTTTTATACAAACAATGCAGAAAAATAAAGAAATATGGCAGTATTCACCAGAAAAATTACTCTTTTGATGTAAAGTTATTTCCATTTGAACTTTCCACAAACTTAGAATGATGGTGAGAAGCACTGGAGCATGTAGACAAGCTTTTTGTGATGACTGGGAGAGTCTGAGCTTCAGCATCTTCAGGCTGGCTGTGTTGGAGGGAACGTAGCGAGGAGGAAGGCTGCAACAGAGTCTGTGTTTTGGTATCCTCAAGTTTAGCTTCTGTATGTCTAGCCATTTTACTTTTCTCCATATAATCAAGCACTGTGGAGATGTGGAAACCCATCAGGTGCCCTGTGGTAGAAACTGTATCTATGAGTCTTCTGTAGTGTGAAAGAGACTTGAGCACGGTTTAGAATTTTTCACAGCAAAGTAGATCACAGGAGCTGTTAAGTGCATGAAGGAAATACACCTTCAGCAAGTGCCTGTAACGTGTTCGCAGTGTGCATGCAGGCAGAGGGGGGAAAAATCCCCAATTTTACGACTGGCTTGTTTCTGCTGTGTTTTAAGAGGAAGTAGACGTAGCATTGTGTGAAAAATAACATACCTGTTTATTTGTTTTGAAATTTAAGGTTTACTCTGAGAGGCAGGCAACATCTAATCTAAATATGTTTGCAAAAGTCAGAAATGCAAAGGCACATTTTCTTTAGGTGTGGAACATCATAGATTTATTTCATTGTTTACTCCTGTGTTGATAGATGCTGCAGAAGCTTTAGATGTGGAGGTGAAGTAGTACTTCTTGTTCTGGGTCTCTGGGGTGTCCAAAATCAGACCTAATTTGGTTAGAGGCACTGTTCTTTTTAAAGCAGTGACATCTGAAATCTGTAATTTACATACACACACAGCTTTCACGCTGTTCAGAGACCCCAAGCGAGGCTGTCCACCGTTTGCCGGTGTTTTAAAGCCTCTGGCAATAGCCATTAGGAAAAATGCGTCACTAAAAAGCGTAACTGTGGGGAACGGATTATACAAAACGCCTTACTGTGCCGATGCTCTGGAGAACTATTGATGGATACAGAAAACACGGATGTTTAGCTGGTGTTAGCAGATGTGTCTAAATGCTGTGCCAATAGAATGAGCTATTTAAGGAGAAAACTTGCTGCTGTTTGTTATTTCAGGTGAATCCGAAAGGAAAGTGCCTTAGGATAGCTGTGACGGAGTGATGGTTTTGAGCATATTGACATTGATGATGCTGCTCTGTTTTGAGAGAGAATGTCCCCAGTGTCTCGCTGGGTGAGGTGACTGAGATGTGCATGGTGCTGCAGAGTCACCAGTATTTGTTAGTTCTGACAGTTTTTAGTTACTGAAGAAAAAAAAAAAAAGAATAAAACCCGAGCAGTGCAGAGGGTCACAGCATGTGCCCAGTGCTGCACTCAGGTGTCCCAGAGGGGGCCTGGGTGGCTGTGGGTGAACCACCTCCCTGGCTGCTGGGAGCAGCAGCACCCTTCCAGCTTTGCTCTGGAGCTTGGAAATGCTCAAGGATAGCAGCACTGAGGCTGTCCCCCCATCCTGGCATGTGATGAGGAGTGCTGAACAGGTTGGGGAGATCACCTTATTCCCTCCAGATATGTAACCAGGAGAGTCAGGACTTTTCTCGTGAAAAATTGCAGTTTTCCAGTGTTCAGCCAGCACAGCTCTTAAATCATTATATCTGCAAGGAGATGAAAGAGATCTACTCTCTTCCATCCGTGATCTTGGCCTGGGACATGAGGAGACTCCTGCATCAAATACTAACATGACCATTCAAAAAGCATATATAAAATGTAGTTTAAAAAGAAACTCAGATCTCGAGTTCAGCCCTAGTGTCTCCTGCAAAGGGTTCCTGGCTTTTTTAGTTTTTGGAACAGCTTCACCTATGCTCCTAAATACATATTTTCTTTAATTGCATGGAGCATGCTGTGCTATGAGTTTTGAGACAACTTGTGCTTCTTGGCCACCACTGGATCTGTCTCATTCAATTAAAAGGAAAACAAAAAAAATGTGTGAGACACCTGCAAGGACACGTCAGGAGCAGTGCGGGGTGGAGGAGCTTGGGCTTGGATGCCCTCCTGTGCCAGCTGAGCTGGTGCAACTCTGGGTCTTGGGCAGCTCCTGCCCCTGCCAGGGGAGTTGGGAGAAAGATGCGTTCGGCTGCTGTTGCCCGTCAGAGTCCGCTCTCCGCTCTGGCAGTATGAGGTCATATTAATGAATGCAGGGGAAAGGCGCTCAGAGTGAAAGTGACCTTGTGAACCTTAATTGCTGACTCATTTGCATCAGCTCTGATGCTCCCTGAAGGCTCTGTGGCCTGCTGGGTGCTGGTAGAGGCATGCTAGGGGAGGGTCTTAACCTTTGCTTTCATAATGTGGGTATCGGGCTCTTATATAACAAAGTATTGCTGGTCATCTGGTAGTTCCGAGTCCTTTTCCTTCCTTTTCCTCTTGGATTGCCTGCGCTGCTCTGACATGCACTTCAGCAGCAAATGTTATTCTGTCTGGGCACGTTCGTTAGGAAAATGATGATGATGGAGTTAATAGGAAAAATATTCTAATGTTCCAGACTAAGTCAAGTAAATTGAAGCTTCATTCCTTGTACCAGCCCACAGCATACTGTTACATCTCTGAATTTCTTAATTTGCATGTTTTATATGTTTTTTTTCTCATTATGTTAATTCTTGGGAAAAGAAATACTGTGTTACTGAAAGACAAAGTAAATTAAGTAAGCTCAGTACTAAAATGGTCATCACAGAACATATCAGTTGCATGCACTAATGAGTACCCAAGCCTTGGATGGTGCAGAAATAAATTGCTTGATCTTTTTATTCATTTTGCTTTTATTGGAAAAGTAAAATTGGAGACTGCCTGCCTTCCTCCTTTACACCCTGTTTTCCTTAAATAAAACTCAAAGCAAGTTGTGATTTCTTCTCCTATTCTGGTGGAGGCTTGGGTAGCCTTTTTTAGGCAGGTTTGCCAGGATCTATTTTCGGGGCGGATGTCCGCTGGACCCTTGGTAGAAGTCGAGACCTTGACAGATAGCGGAGCAGCTTGGAAGAGGTGCTGCTTTCAGACAGCTGCTGTTCCTCTGCCAGTGTTCACAGATGATCAATTCATTACTCCACTGAGTGCTTAAAGAGAATACCCTTGTGGCTGTTCAACGTGGCTCCAAAACAAAAACATGTTTTGCTCATTTAATAATTGAAAATACGTTATTATGTAAGGTTTCATTTGTACTTTATGGTGCTAGAAGAGCTACTGTTATTGGGCTTTAACCCCATATTTAACTCCCCGCTCTTCTGCAGTCTGATTGAAGGTATTGTTTAAAATCCAAGCAATTTTAATGACTCTGACCAACTTTTTTTTTTTCCCTCCTTTAAGAATCAATTATGAATCTTGATCTAAATATGTTCTGTGCTCCCTCTGCTGGCTCAGCGGCAAGGATTAACGCTTTTCCTGCCCTCCCCGTGGGGAGCGGTGATGGACGTGTGCCCACAAAGTACGAACACTGGAGCAGGAGCTTCATTAAAATTGCAGCAGGGGAGACTTCGGTGCATCAGAAAGGAAAAGGTGGTTTGGGCCAGGAAACCCATTTTGCATTCAGTGGTCGCATAAGGTTTTACTAACAGAGATAGAGCTATAATTTGAAAATAATATGTCAATAAAAAAGGTAGTGTCTTTTAAAGGTAGTTAGGTTTTTCAAAAATGAAATAGGAAACAGAGGATATTGACAGGAAAATAACATTTTAGTAGTAAGCTTGGGGAAGCTGAAGTTTGTACCAGGGTAGAATCGGGCTCTTTACCTACAATTAAAAGAGCAGAGGGAATTAAATGCATTTTAGGTATAATTTGATGCCTACCGTTTCTTTTTCCTTAGAAACCAATGAATATGTGTTAAATTTTACTTGGCATATGAAAAAGATGTAATGACTTATGCTAGCAAGATAAAGGAAAGGCAACACTTAATTTCCTAGGTAATACACAAAATAAAAACGATTTGCATGCCTTCAAATGATTATGCACAACCTAATTAAATGCTGTACAATACAAACGAAGAACAAATGAGTTACCCAGATAGGACACATTTTTGTGACTGTAGAATGCCCATGGAGGGGCACAAGGTGCAGGACTCATTCTCTGCTGGTTGTTTGGGTTTTTGATAATCACTGCTGGCAAGGCAATGCATTGAGAAACACAACAATGTCAGGAACATAAACAGCAATGAAATGTCTGTGTGATATTTAATGGTTACACAGTGGTGCTTTGGTTAAGGATGTGCTCGTTCTCTGAATTTAAATTGTCCGAGTTGCTCTCCCCTATACGTTTAGTCCCCGATTGCTGCCTAAAGTACAGCGCATTGGTGATACTTTCAGCCCTGCTACTATTTTCTTCTAGGGACTCTCCTAGTAACGTGACATTTTCTGCTGGTGTTTTACAGGCAAATTTCTCTCTTTGAGATTCTGGAGGGCATTTGGTGTCTTTGTAGGCTACTGTAATGAGTAATGGCCCTAGTTGCAATAGGGAGTAGTGCTGTGTGTATTGACTGGTGTGGCACTGTAATGAGGCGTGGAGAGGAGCTTTGTGCCCAGCTCACTCCGAGTTGTCAGTCACTGCTACATCATGGTCAAAACGGTTTATTGGGTATGACTGCCAAATTTTACAGAGGTGCCAGATTAATTTTGATATATTGTACTTGTAGTAGGGACTCTGGGCAGTTTGTGATGTCTCTGCTGGAAGACTATCAATGGAAGTGTATAAGTAGTTGGCTAACATATCAATGGTGCTGTAAATAATTTCCTCTAGTGTTTTGAAAACATCTCAAACAGGAAATATATTAAACAGAAACAGGGAAGAGTTCCTACTGTAAGCTAGACTTTTCTCTGGTTTCAGATTACCTTTCAGATGGGTAAGAGATATTCAAAGTGTTGCTTTGCTACTGTTCTGTGCCCCTGGTGTGACAAGTCCCACTCTGCTCTGGGTGAGATGGGTATTTGGATCTCCTGCTGCTTCTTTTGCTAGGGTCTTTGTCTCCAAAAAATCTCTTAACAGTCAAGCACTGCAATGCAAATCCTTTTTCTTTGAGAGGTTTGGAATTTGCCATCTTCAGCTTTCTTACATATTCCTGTGATGCAGAAATGCCTCCCTCAAAGGTCCCAACTGGCAAATGTCCTTTCCTCCTCTTCCAAGCCCCCTGCTCACACTGCTTGCAGGATACTGATGTGCAGTAACGATGGCTCCGTTGGTGTGAAGCCTGGGATGCGGCATGTACTGGCTGGTGTAGCGGCATTCCCTAAGCTTTTGCTGGTCTGGGAAGCCTGACTGGGGGACAGTGTTGTGGCTGCTGTAATGCAGTTAGGTCATCACTGTATGTCGGGTACTGGGAAGAGCACTGTAGGCAGAAGCTGGATTGGAGTCATCCTGTCAAGGCCAACATGAGCAAGTTAGCTGGAGGTAGAATAGTTTGGGTTGAATTACAAGAGTTAGCTTGTAAAGGTGCCAGTTACTTGTAATTCCTGGAAAAGTGTGCTCAGAGCAGCGTGGGGATCCAGAGTCCTGGCACCCCGTCTCTAGTACTGGACTATTTACTTTCTGGCAGTGCAGCAGGTCATTCCAATCCCTATTGTTTGTTCAGTTTTTTCAAGTGCTCACTTTTATTCTCTCATCTCTTGAAGAAAAAGCCTTTGAGCCCACTGTCTCTAGACTTCCCAAGTGAGAGATCCTGGTTTCTCCTAAGAGCCATATCTTGCTTTTTGCAACTTGTGTGTCATGATCAAACTTAACGACTAGTTCAGACCTCTGGATTTTGAGTCACTCACTTGGTTTTTTTCCACTGTTGCTCTTGTCTTGCCTGACATCTATGCACAGTTTTGTTCCTTAATCATTCAGTTTTTGTTATGCTTCTAGAATACAGATGTTTTTTCTCTGCCCTTTCTATGGTAGGGGGAACAACCCTAATTTTCCAGTGAGTATTAGCCATGTTCAAAAGCTGTTCTTTAAAAGCAGATTTGAAAAATGGCTTCTACTAACATAGTGAGATGTTTAAAGCAATCTCTGCTGACCATGCATATCACATTAGTTATTTTACTAGGTTGCTTCTTGCCTACTTTTCCATTATTTTATAACAAGGAATATTGATGAATCTTACTTTTCAATAACAGCCTTCCAAGAATTAAACTATTACCGGACACTGATCCAGCTTTGCTTTCTTATTTTGTAACCATACTCCAGTCCACAGTGCAAGTTTGTTTTATCTCCTGCCTTCTTGCTCTCCCTGGTGAGGCAGCCTTATGAGAAATTCATCAGTTTCCTCACAATATTTCACTGAAGTTACTGACTTGTTTTGTTAAAACTTGCAAAGATTTTTAATAAGTTAAGGAAACATTTTACAGAAACTACTCATTTTATTTGTAGTCTAACTTTCGTACAGGGCTTTGTAACTTGGCAGTATGTAGTTGTATTGGACAGGCTGTTAGGAAGTACGTGGTGGGAGCAGTCTGGGGACAGGGTAACCTTACAGGCTGCTTCTGCCTCTAACTTCTGGGAAATTTTTTTTGTGATCTTCTAGCACCGCTAAGAAAATTCAAGTAAAATCACACACACACACACACACACACACACACACACACACACACACACACACAAAAATTCTGGAAGTAGTAATTTTTCATTTTTTATTACTATAGCTTTATGGTTTGCTCTTAGGCAAAAATAAGTGAAAGAATAGAGTGCTGATCATGTAATTCTCGTGCAGCCGGTCTTTGGGACAGTGCAACTGCAAGTCTCAGTGTTATTTGTAGGCTTTTTACAACAGAAATGTATGGATTGGCTAATACTCATGTCTGTCTGTGACGTTATCTTTTTTTACTGTGGGCTCTGATCTCAGCTGGAGGTTTTGGTGGTGTTTCCATGCTAATAATCTCAACACTCCGGACCAATTGTTCAGCCGTCCTCTGGGAAAGCTTTTTGGATGAAACCAAAGGTGGTATTTGGGTTTAATCAACACAAGATATTTGCATAGCATTTGTAGGGCCATCTGATCTCTTCAGGTACAGTAGGTAGAAACTGAAATTTTTCCTTATTTGCTGGAGTTTTGGATATATCTAGTAGTGATCATTTTCAGTTAATGACTACAATTATTTTGTCGCATCAATAGCAGTTACTATATGCAGCTAAAAGATCACAAAGCTTCTAAGAACAAAAAATAAGCCTTTGTTACACTTACAGGGGTTGCCTTCGTGTCAAGACAAGTTTTATGCAGGGATTATGCGTGAAATGTCACAAACGACTGTTTTGTGCAGCAGCTTGGTGGAGGGTCCCTGAGAAGAGGATCACTCTTGGTGCAGTCAGTTTGAGGTGGAAGGAAAGTAAAGTCACTGGGAGAGCAGCTGTCTTGTACCTGATTTTAGAGCAATAAACCCCCCATCACTGTCATATTCAATTTCTGTAATGGGAATGACATGAAAATTACGAAGATAAGAATTCCTTCCCTGTTCTTTTTGCCTTTGTAAAAGAAACAGCTGAAGGTTTGAAGTGGCCATGGGATGCATGATGGCTGCTTAAAGACAGTGGTGAAGAACAGGCTTATGCCACCAATAATAAAAGGGGTTTTTTGAGAAGAGAAAGGCCAATATTGTCAAAACAAAGAAGATTACTAGAACTAAAAAGACACTTCTCGGAAAGAGGAAGCCATCATAAACCAAGGAAACTAGAAAAGGGCATGAATTCTGGAAAGTTCTGGAATGTAAGAATGAAATAGGAAAGTCTCCTTTCTCAATTGAAGATCAGCTTATTAATGACTGTAAGTAAAAGCCACTAATAAAACTTTTGCCAAATAGATTGGCTTCCAGGTGTCAAAGGAGCATTTGAGAAAGACAGGAATGCAAATGTAGAAACTAAACTATTGCTTTGCTTGTGAGAGGATTGTAGGACGAGTTGTGCACATTGGAGCCTTTTTCTTCCAGAAGACTTTTCTGAGGAACTGTCTCAAATTGAAGTGTCAGTGGAATAGGATTTATAATTAATTGATGAAAGGAACTGTAACAAATCATCAGGACCAGATGGTATTAAATCAAGATTTCTAAAAGCATTTGAATGTGAACTTGATGAGCCACTGACTCTGGCATATAACCTATTACTTCAGTTGGCCTTGATGCCGAAGAATAGAAGATCACAAATGTGATGCCAGGATTCCACCCCCCCACCTTGCCCTTTTTTTTTTTCTTTCTTTCTTTTTTCTTTTTTCCTTCAGAGCTTGGTGAGTGTTGCAGGGAGCTGCAGACAGTAAATGTACAGGGCATATTGATAGAAACTGTAATAAAGAATAGACTTAATGAAAACATGAGGAAGAGTCAATATTAGCTCTTGGAGAGGGAAGTTGTTTGAAGGAGCCTGTGTGTATGTGGGTGTAGGCAAGCTGGCTGGTGTAGCTTTCCAGGAAGGTTACAAGGAGGTCCCTTACTGAAAGCTCTTAATGTAGAGCCTCTGCTTGACTGGTCACAGCTGAGCAATCGGCTCTGTGCAGTTGAGAGGAATATGGAAAAGGGGGTAATAAAATAAAAAACCCCATTATTTATGATTCCTTGTAATTTGATGACTCCTATACTGCCACTGGGGTTCTCAGACAGGGGTTTGAATCTTCCAGCA
>NW_010315826.1:65624-79753 GCF_000700745.2 Antrostomus carolinensis
ATTGCAGAGTGGTCAGATTTTCAGTGAACTAAAGGGGATGGTTAGTGCCTATTAAATCCCAAGTTTTATGTATTGCCTGCAACTTGGAAAATTATTAATTGACAGTTGTTAAAAACTGAGACATAGGGCTTTTTTTTTTTTCTTTTTTTTTTTATACTACTGCTGTTTTTACAGTTCACTCGCTGTAGGCCATTACCAGTGCAGGGGGCTTAGCTGGGCTTTTGGATCTGGCGTGGCCACGAGGTAGGTTTGGCTGATTTAGGCTGTCAGAAACTCAGCGTTATGGAAGGGCATGGTGGGCTGTACTTCTGTGACATGCAGATATATAAATATCTATTTTCTTCTTAAGGGTGGAAAAGAGAATATATGGGTTCCCCTCTGGGTATTGTAGTCTTTATCTTCAGCTTCTACAGTGTTTGAGGTTATTTGAATAAAAATACTTAAAGGAAAGAACAGAAGCCTTTCAGAACGTGTGAGTCTTGTGCATTATGACAAGATAATGAACATTCGGCTTGTTCAAATTCTTTGTTTCTGCCACCTTCATCGTGTTGAATCTAAAAATGTTCAGAGCTGCAGAGAGGACAAGAAACAAAGATATTATGCTCAAGATCAAGAATCCACATTCCCAGGGTTGCCTATTTTCTTGATGTGAGGAGGGGAAGATGGGTTTGAGCCACTTGTCCAAAACCTGTACTGTTGTTCTGGCAATAGCTGTCTATTTAATGGTGTATTTTAGACATCCCATGTCCTGACTTCTCTCCCTTGCTTCCCATTATGGCTGAAATTTTGCTTTTGATAATCCCTGTATTGGCCACCTGGCAGTTCCTTTGGATGCGTGTGCTGTTTGTGTTGCATAGCAGGGATGTTCTGCATATTGTTGCTCCTATACTGGCGTGTGGAAGAGGGACTACAAAGCTGGAGTGTTTATTACCATTCAGCAGCACTTTTAGTTGAGATTTGTGATGGAATTTGTCAGCTCCTGCAGGACCATTCTTAGTATTTCTGGCAGCATATATTTGCTTTTGTTATAAGAAAAACTCCAGGAAAGCAGTAGCACGTTTACAAAATGAAAAGTGTTTCTTCGAAGGTGTTGGGGACTGAATGCATTCAAGTCTGTACAAAGCAACTTTACCTTGAATGGTCTGTCTCAACCCAGATTGTGGGGGTTTTTTCCTCCATTTTTTGCCTTCTGACTCCATCTGTCCTGCTCTTTATATAGGGCTGGCTCAGCCTGGGATGGCTGCTGGGTTGAAAAAAAAACGTTTGAGGGAATATGTTGTTCAATAAATAGCAATTAATATAGTTATTCACTTTTTTGTTCATATGCAAAGATTTTACTAACGTTGTACTGGAAATGCATCGTTTTTGGACACAGGGTAATTATATGCATCTTTTGCTCATCTCAGATTGAGATACAAAAGACTTAATAGCTCAATTTAAAGGGCTTGCTTTTCCTTTTCATCAGTGGAACTTCAAGTAGAGTTATTTCTGAAATGGAGAACTTGCACTACTTACAATTAGGAAAAGAGAAGTGGAAATAATTTTTATATATATATATATATCATATCTATGTATAGTATGTGTGTGTCTGCTGACATTCTTTAGAATTAATAAACTGATGTTTACACAGTAATCACTTCATTTCTGGAATTTACTGCACAGAAGATTCAATTTTTTTCCTGCCTCAAAAAACTCCAACCCTATAAAAATATAATGATATGATTACCAACAGTAATTATATCAGATTACTGCAGATATGCAGCACAGGATAATTTTAACTAGCTCTCATTTCTTTAGCGTATGGGATTGCTTGTTTGAGGGTTTAGGAGCCTGTTTGTCCCACTGTGTCTGAGTCTAATATTTTGCTGCTCACACCTCTGCCTTTTCCTCAATTTTAAGTGTGGGGCATGCTAGTGGCTTGCCAGGTGTGGCTTTGGCCACTGCAGCAGGGTTTGTACACATACAGGAGACCATCTTCTCCACTTAAGTACAACTGTACAAACTAGATTTTAGTCCTTTATAAATATTTTAAATCCATTTTAATTCCTCTCAGGAGTTGCAGAGGCTTGCAGGGGCTAAATAACTCTTGTTTTATTAGAGAGATGCTGTTAGGTTTATTATCTTATTGCCAGAAGCAAAAAAGAAAAAAAAAATCAAAAGCAATGAATTGTCAGGAATCCACATGTGCTAAATGTGCCATCCAGGCTGCCCTGGTGATTCCCAGCTGTTGGCGTATGAGATTTCCTGTGCAAGGGAGGTATTTGGTTGCATTATCTAGGAGTCATTAAAGCAGTCCAAGTAAGACAATGTGACTATGAAGGTTAATTCTCAAATCGGTTATCTCTTGGAACACTTGCCTCTGGCCTTAGGTTGATCTAAGACAAGTCTCTCTCTCCATTGGACTTAAAATCTGTTTCTAAATTAAAAGCAAAATAATTAAGCCATGAGGTAAAATGCATCATCCTTGTGGCCTCATCTTCATGTTATTGAAGTGCCTGTAGTGAAGCTCAGATTGAAAAACCTCGTGAGATCTGTTTCAGGACCTAGATTTTAACTTGGAAAAACATTTTCAGAGAGAGTTTATTAGTGAATTAGGAAATACTTCTGACCTTTCAGATTTTCAGAAGGCACTGGGTGACACCAAAGGTCCAGGGGGCTCTGTTTCTTCTGTTTATGAACTTTCTTTTGAAATGGAACTGGTATCTGAACAGTGGTTTCAGTGATATTTTATGAAGAGAATACAGAGAACCGTGTACTCACTTGCCTGCTCTCTGATTCCTTCACTAGTTGTCCTTCCTGGTTTTCCAGTATCATTTTTCTTTCACTCAGGTATGTGCTGAAGAATTTGCTTTTAAAGAGAAAAGCAATGCCAATGCCACTTCAAGTGTTTTCCTTTGTTTTTCTCCTGGTATGAATACACGTCACATTTAGTCCACTGCTATCACAGGCAGTCGGGTCAGAGTCCTCAATGTAATCTGATCAAGTACCACTCCATTTTCTTTTTTTTTTTTAATTTTATTTTTTGGTGGCTATTGCTTGCTGAATGGACAAAGCATTCATATTATTTCCAGTTTCTACCCTAAATTTTTTTAGGGACTCTTTGTCTGTAGGGTCTCGTTTTAAAGGATTTTTATGTGAATATGAGTGACCAAGGCTGCCCATGAGGCTGTACTGAACCTCACATAATGTGAGAAGCAAAAACGCTTCTCTGAGACTCTTCTCAGAGCTATGTCACTTACCTGTCCTCCATTCTAATAAAACAGATTTTTTTTCCTAATAATTTTCTGCCTGATTGTATCAGAAATAATTCTTGTTTTCTCCTTGAGTGCATAATTTTGTATGTGGTACTAAGTATTTGGGTCTATATTTTTTACCTGTCCTTAAAATTATCCTATTCTTAGTGTATGACAGATGTCAGCCTCTATACTGACATGCAGTAAACTTGATTAGCGTTTTCCTTTTGTCTTCAAGTAACTTTTATTTATATATATACACACACATATACCCATATATGTAATTATAAAATATATTCCTTAGGATAAACCCTTGGGAAAACAAATCTATTAGTAACCACTACAGCCTCATTTTTCTTGTTCGTATTTGACCTTCTGACTTTAGCCCTTTTCCTTATTTATCTTAGGATTCTTATATTGGTTTTTATTTTCTCCCACTAAATTGGTTATTTCCTACATAACACCACAGTGTTGTTTTCTGATAGCTGGATAAATGAGACCTACCACATTATGTTTAGAAAAATCTTGTGTTTTATTTGCAAAACATACTGGGAAAATGTGGCATGAATTATTACTGGTTAACCCAAGTTGTGTCTTACTCTGGTTTTCTCTTTTCCTTCAGGTCTCTAATTATCTGTCTCTTGAAATGTTTTAAAACATTTCATTACTCCTGAGATCAAACCAGCCAACATTTAGATAACAAAATTAGTTTTTCCCTTTTTTAAAATGCATTTGCATTTGCTATTCTGTAATACTCTGCTACCAGTCTAGCTTGATATATTTGCTATCAGACTTGCAGGAATCACACCCCATATTAATGTTTTGAAAGGCCTTTTCTGGGTCCCTGAGCTGCAGTGTGTTGAGTATTGTAGAGCTGTGCTTCCTCTTTGGTTGCAGTGGTTCCCGTGTCCATCCCGACTGCCTTCAGCATCCTGCCTTCATCCCACCTTTCTCGCTGCCATTGCCCTCGCTGAAGACTGAGGCAAACTATCCAGGTAGTTTTGGATGATTTATCCATACGTTCAACAACCCCATTTTCCTCGTAGGGCTTGAAAATCTTTTATACTCAATTCCCTTAATACAAAAGAAATTGAAACTTTGACAATTGCTTTTTTATTCTTAGGCTGCTTATTCTTTACCCATCAGTCCTTTTTTCTGTTTCTTTTAAGCTTGTTGCTTTTTCCCCCCCCAGTCTTTGTGGAACAGCTCTATTTGCAGCAAGGTGTGGATCCCTTCTTTCAACAAGTTTTTCTCTGCTGATTAGGATCTGCATTCCAGATAGCTTTTACAGCTTTGTGCTAGAAAAATGCCAAGTTTTCCCTTAACAGAAAATCTGAGTAAATTTGCCTTTCGTGCATGTACATGTGCATACGTGAGTACTTGTACAAAATCATGAGTGCTGCAGAAGACTAAATAAAAACACTTTAGTCCAAATGTGCTACAAGTAAATAAAAATTACTTTGAGACAGAGGACATTTATAGCCAACCTGATGTTGCTTAGTGTAGCTTGGATGCTTCAAGTTACCTTTCTCATGGTTGTGCAAATGCTAAACTGCCAGAAGGACATAGACTTCTTAAGAATATGAACTGTAGGTTTAATTAGTTGGAAGCAATGAACTTACATGACAGGAGCAGTTCTCAGGATGTCTCTTGGTAAGTTAATATACTGCAGATTGAACCTTTGAAGCATGGCTCTACAGAAAGCCTCCAGTGAAAATGCATTTCTAATTGCCAACAGCACTGGTTGACAGGTTGTCTAAGCAATTTAATGGCCCAACTTCAGAATAGCTTTAATATATTCTTGTCACCCCATGTGAATAAGTTGATATATTGATTAAGATAAAGCTGCTTCATTTTTCAAATATGGATAGTAGTGGGGTTTTGTATTCTTTCTTTCTTTCTTTGCATATTCATATTCATGACCACTCAGTGGGAAGAACCTCAAGAAGGTCTGCTTTTTCCTTGGTCAGGGAAGTTATCAGTAATACCTGTTAAATTCAGGTGGGTGAGAGATAACAGGTTATTTTATTTTCATAAAGAATGAAGACTCCATCATTTAGGATTATTTTGAAGGAATGCATACCTTGCCAGCAGGCTTTTGAGACAGTGGTGTAATCGGTACTGTTTGGCTGGGTTCCATAGTACATATATTTTGCTCAGAAACTCGGTTTCGGTGTATTACAAATTATGTTTTTTGGAGGATGAGCATTCAGTAATTAAAAAAAAAAAAACAGCACAGAGATTGTAATCAGTGCACAGTCTTTACAGCCGCAGGTCTTGATGGTTATTTAGTAAATTGTGGAGGTTTTTTCTCTCCACCTGTGATGTTGCAGTCACAAGGTCTGTTGTCACTGCTGGTGGTTTTCATTTGGTGGTGGCCTTACTTATCCTGGAGACAGAGGTTCTATGCTGCAGTGTCAGCCTTGGAAAAGCTTTCAGCTTGGATTTATGGGTTTTAGTTGCCTCCATCCCTGTTGTGACATGTGGCAAATGCCATTACTAGCCCTTAAACAGAATCTGTTTTACACAGGAAGGAAAATCAGTCACAGTGAAGCGTGGCTTTCAGGAAGATGAATGTGGTCATGGAAAATGACTTGAACTCGTGGTTTGGTTTGTTTGTTTATTTATTTTTTGGGATCCAGTTACATGCTCTGTGCATTATAAGTTATATTGCTAAATGTCTTACGGCACGGAATATACAAAATTCCGTATTTATTACTTGAGTTGTATTGAGGTGATGTCCAAACTGGAAGACCTCTTGTCCCATTGTTCTCCTAATGCAGAAGAATCTCTAACTAGGTTTACAAAATGGTTGGTGGTGATAAGAAACAAGTGAGTATTACAAATTAAATCTGCAAATTAAATTTGCAGATTACAATCTGCAAAGGAGGAATAAGACCAGTAGGCAAAGGTGTTCATAGAAACCTGTGATTCTTCCTTGGATTATTTTGCTAAAGAGGCAAATAGCCTTTAGTTAAGGCAACTAGAAACCTTGGTGAGTGTAATTCTTGTTGAAAATGCAGTGAAAATGAGTGGTTAAAATTCCCCCTTCCTGGGCTAGATGGACCATATCTGCCTTTAAGTCAGGACCTTTGTGTTTTGACAATATGGTAATAGCTGAACAAACTAGGAGGACTTCAAAGGAGTTATGAGAGTTCTTGCTGCTTGAGCACTGGCAACAATTCCTTTTCAGTTGTTCTAGAAAATGGCAAGAATGTAGGTGGCTTAATATTTCTCTGCCACAAATTGATAAATGTTTAAGATTATAAATTATATTACATAGTACTAGTTAGGGTTCAGGTTTGAAAGCACCATAGTTACTTCTCAGAACTACTTAAGTATTTACTCCTTAAAAAGGCTCCTATGGTAACTACTACTATTTATCTTTATTTGCTCCCTGCCTAGAAGGATTTTTCAGTAGTTAGAGAACTAACTAACTGTGCCTTTAAGTTGATGACTTCCCACTCTTCTCTTCTCTTGATTGCTCGTTGAATTTCTTTGTTGCATCTTGTCTGTATTAGATCATAACTTCTTCAAGATGGGAACTGTATGATGGAGAATCCAGGATCATGGGGTATGATCTTGGTTTAGGACCTTCAGGCAATATTGAAATACAAATAACTATGCTTGAAAGATTTCTAACATATGATCTAAACTGTTACAGGGCAACAGTTTATGTTCTGTTTGAGCTTAGCAATATACAGTCAAGTTCAAACAGGTTGGAAGCTGACTGTCCTGAGTTATAGTGCTTGCTCTGTGATTTATCTGCTTCTCAAGTCTGAACCAGGCTCTGTTACCAAAAAATGAAGCACAAACAGGTATGCTAATACAACATTTATATGGGAATTTTAGTTGCAGGAAAGCCAGATAATTCCAATATTTCCAGTGGCAGTTTTTGCACTGTAGTACAGCTCTTCACAGTGTGATTTTTATATGCAGAATATGCAGCAGTGCACATTCAGGTGCTGTAAAAGCAGTGTATCTTTATTTAAAAAAAAAAAAAAAAATTCTTCACAAGGATAAGCATTTAAAAATTGGACCACAACATTCCTTTTTATGCACGTTAAAGCGTAGTATTCAGTGGCAGTATTGCATTCTGTTTCTCAGATGATCAGATAATGTGATTTTTAATAACTTGTCAACTACCAGTAATATGCACCTGTGTGCAATTTATATAGGATCCATGAAAGTCTTCAAAGTGGAAAAATGTACAATAAACTGTCTGTGCAACATATGATGCATTATTTAACATCATGAAGTGTTGTAATGCTGAAAATTTACAGCTGTCTGAGCCACGTTAATGGGATGGCAAGTTACCTTTGCAATGAAGATGCTTTACGTGGGAGCCTCTGCATGCAGCTGCGGCCGCCTGTGCCTCCGCTCTGTGAGCCAGGCTGAGCCTGCTGGCCAGCAACTGTGGAATCCAGACACATCAGGGTTTTTTGCACTTTAATTCATTTCTGTGTCCACTGATGTTGCAGTGATTGTGAGTACAATGTAAAAAAAAAAAAAAATCTAAACAGAATTGAACAACCTCTGCTGGTGCAGCTGGTTGCCCTTAGTCAAAAGTCCATTTTCTGTTGGTTGAAAGGTTGTCTTATCAGCAATTAAATTTTTCAGCTGAGGAAGCCATCTGACTGGAAATGGAAGAGAATTAGGGGGTTAGGGTTAACTGAACATTTGGGGGAGGAAGCATAAAAGCATTCTGTTGGCTTTCCTATGGGAGGACGTGTGTCATCACTTGATTTGCACGGGAAACGTTTAGTGCACTGAACGTTACTGAAGAAATGACCGTGTTTGACAAATGTTTATGTTGGTTAGGGTTCTGTGAAGTTATAAACAGGAGACCAATTAAGGGACATCAAAAGCTGAGCTTTTATGTGAAATTTAATTTAAAGTTCTGTAAAATGGACAATGCTACTAAACCACAATTTGTTCTTGCAACACTAAGTGTGTCTTTATGGTGAGCCTAATTGGTCTGGAGATAAGTTGCTGAGTTTTAATACTAGGGAGAAGGTAGGGTTGTTCTCAAATAAACTGATGGAGCGGCAGTGAGTCCTGCCAGTGGTTCCTGGCAGTGGTGGAGCCTCATTCATACCCAGTGGCAGGGATGGGGTGTTTTGGGGTGAGGGTTTGCCACAGAGGTCTCCTTTGCCTGCTGGCCATTTATCAGAAGATAAAATTGAGCTGTGTGGTTTTTTGGTGGTTCTTTATTTTTTGTTTTCTAGCATGATTGGAAACTTTGAGAAGTGAGAGGCTTTCGGGGATGGGGGTTAATTGTTTTGAAGATCAGCTTTCTACCTAGGGTTAATCTGGGGAGCCAGTGGGCTGGTGGTCCTGTTTGGCTTCTCCCCCCCAATAAAATGCCTCTTCCTTCTCCTGAAGGTCTGGGAATGGGTGAAAGCAAGCAAAGTAGTAAAGGTGTAATGTCTGAGTGGGACTCATACGTTAGGATAGATTGCCCCAAAGTGAAGTGTGGGAGAGGAGGGATAGTTGGGGGCAGCTTGCTCATTTAGGGAAAAGTCACTTTGGTCCCCATGCCCTGGCAGGAGTCTGTCCTGTCCCATTAGCGCTCTAGGCGCTGGCCAGAAGCCTGTGAGCCAAAGTACTGAGGTTTGGGGGAACAGGGAGTTACCCCCACTTGGTAACTCCTCTGATGACTAGGGCTGTTTCTCTGACACTTTTTAGACATCTATCTCAGGATTAAATTTCCAAATGACTGAATAAACTATCTTCAGGTCTTTTTAAGGATGTAGTTACATAATAAAAGATAACTTGATGGAATGTCACACCATGTTTATATATTATATATATATAATTTTCTAAATGTGATTCACCCAGAGTATGAATATAGCTGTAAAATTAACCAGGTAGATAACTGGATAGTTCAGCATAAATTTCTGTATTGTCACAATTAGAAGGAAGCACATTTTGCAACACTGTGGCTCGTTAAGGCTTGATTTTTTTTTCCAAGTGCTAGAGTAATCCTGGATATTATTGGAAAAGCAAAAAGTAATAGGGCCCTGAGAGATCTTAAATGTGAATATCAGTGACATGTTTCTGGGTGAAATCCTCCCAAACTGTGAGCTGTGTCTTGGTGCTACTCTGTAATTGCCCCTTTGTTGGCTATCAAAAAAAAATTACCGGCAGTGTTCAGGGGTAGTTCAGAGTGATCTGACAAAATCTACTGGGAGAAATCATGGGGCTGAGAGTATTACTTTGGCCTCGTATGGTGATTGGCTTGGGCTCTTTCATTGATATGTTTGCTTTTTAATAAGTAAATCACTCTGGGAAATTATTTCTCCAGATTTCTGCAGTTGGTGAGCAGAAGTCTGAAAATGAGGTGAAACTAATATAAAGATGTGAAATTGGTACTGAAACCTAATATCCAGAAAGGCTCTCTGTTAGCACAGAAGAAATAGAGTTAAAGCAAACATGACATTAAAGTTGTCTAAAGGAGAGGAAAAAGAATTACATGAGTTTCAGCAGCACCACTTGGATAGGTTGTGTTTGAGAAGGGTACTGATGTCTGTCCCTCAGTCATCTTCAGACTTGGAAAGCAAGGATTTTCATAGTCTATAGTCTCTGCTGAAGTAGACTACTTCCAGGTTATTTCCTTAAAGTACAGGGCAATTTGTATGATGTGAAGTTGTTTATTTGCTACTCTTGTTGTTAAACTTTGCTTGTATTCAATAACTAGGTCCATGTGCATGAACAAAAATAGCCTCCCTAAAATACTGCCTTGCAATTTATTTTGAACTTGCATTTACCTTTTAGATAAAATAGCGTGTTTGGTGAAAAACTTACCAGGGTAAGCTTATTTAAAAAAAAAAAAAAAAAAAAAATCTTTGTCAAATACCACTGTGCCTTTTTGGTAACTATTAATATTATGAAATAACACTGTGAAGCAGTAGCACTTTTTGAATGTTGTCTGCCTTTGTCTACATTGAATTTGTATGCCATTAGAGTGGTGGGCTGAACGACCACAGAGATCCTGTTTTCTTCCTTGCATGTGCAGTTCCTGTGTGTTTACGCAGGATTGTAGAAAACCTCTTCTAACAGTATCTAAAGTGCTGTTGGAGTCTGTTGCCCTAATGCAGTGTAAGGAGTTTACCTCAAAAGCAGCCTTTTGTTACAGAAGAAATTGGTTGCAGTGAAAAGGCATAAATATTGAGACGATGTTTTTGTGGGTAGATACTGGGAGAAAGCCTTTTAAGTCTTTCTATTTACTGTCTATGTTTTGAACTGCACTGTTGTGCTTGTGGGAGTAAATGGCAGTGGGTGAAGGGGAAGGCAGAGCATTGCCCGCTTTCAGGTGAACACAGAAACTGGCCTCCATGTGAATGAGTTGGTGTGACCACAGATTTGAGGGTACCTTTACAAAGAGTAAAAACCCAGGAAGCTGGTGAATGCAGTGTGGAATTAGGACTCACAGCCGGGGCACATTGGCAGGAGTTGCTGAAGAGAGAAGCAATGCTTTGGCCAGCCGATGGAACAAGGACCAGCCGGCGTGTGGGTGAGGCTACCTCGTGCATAGTCTTGCTTGGGTTTTGGTGGGGAACAGGTCTTTTGCCAAACTATGTCAACATCCATCTGCCATGAAGTAAAGAAAGATGCTTTTGATTGATTAAAGAGGAACCATACAGCTGGAGCGTCAGTCTGTCCTGGAGTGTGTCCGTCCCCCATTGCGTCGGGGGTGTGGGAGCGAGCCTCGTAGGGGCGCAGGCTGGGACGTGCTACCCCATGGCTACCCCATGCACTCAGTATTCTCTCCGCTCAGCAGCGCTTTGTGCAAACACAATACAAATATTAAATTACTCTTTTTTTTTCTTTTTTTTTTTTTTTGTTCAGCGTTTCCCTTCACAATGCAGACAAATTGCTGTTGTCGCAGCTATTGTCTTTGGCGGGGTTACTCTGGGGATGTATCTGACAGATCTCTGTTGCAACACATGGAGGAAAATTCTGAGTGGTCTCCTCTTTCAAACAATGTAAAAGCTTTTTATTTGTTTTTGTTGTATTTAATTAAAATAGATACACCCAGAGGCTTGAGCAATTGCTGGATATTAAAAAAAATAGGAAGATTAAACAATTGAAAAAACCATTGTAATGCACAAATTTATTATACAAAATGTATAAACTTGTGTTAATAGGATTATAAAAATTCAGGGGGAAAACTGGCTTAAATATTTAAAAGTGTATCTTTAGATCCATTGCCCTTTAGATCCCTTGCCCTCAGGACAAAAAATAGCTTAAATATTTAAAAGTGTATCTTTAGATCCATTTCCCCTTAGATCCTGTGCCCTCTTTCAACATTACTTAATCTTCATGTTTGTATTGTAAAATATTTAGCTAATTATATTTTAATACTGCCTCGCTGAAAATTGAGTTGTATTACACAGGTCCTAATTTTTTTCGGTATATGTGTCTGTTTAATTTGCATTACAGTTCTGCATGCCTATTTGATGGAATATTACTGTTTTTTGTTTAACAGCTTTATTAGATTAGAGGGTGATGGTTGTTATTTAAAAAAACCCAACCTATTCACAGAAGACATAGTTGCTGTTCTTTTATTTAATATTACAGGTTACACAAATTATCTAACAAAGGTGAGAAGAAAACCAAATCCATAAACTTGTTTCTGGATTATTTGATTGCTTAATCTGTCTGCAGGTGAAAGCATCCTACCCCCCTGCTGCAGAGTCACAGTCTTCACGTGCCATGGCCAGCAGTGCAGGTGATGCTGCCCTCCTACATGGCTAGTGATGCAGGCTGTAGTGGTCCTTCTCGTTGAAGGATTTTGTTTATTTTTTTGCTGTAGAAAACAAAGTTAATTTGGTTTCTGTGGTCCTTGGTTGTCTTCTGGAAGCAGATAGGCAAGTGCTGCGAAGATGGAAATGAGTGATTGATGCTGGCGAGATGGTCCGCAGGCTCTGTCTCATGTTCGCCAGCCTTGCACAGGGCTCTCAACCAACCTTCTTGCTTCTGGAGAGAGGATAGTGGGCGTTTTGGGAACTTTGAATGAAATATTGGAGGCTTTCTCAGTATAAATATTGTCAGCAGAGATCAGAACATTTCACCTTTTGGTGTCAGATGGTGGCATGCATTGAGTTCTAAGTGGCATATCTACATACTTCAACAAAATATGCTGTCTCTCCCGCCTTCACGTTCGCTTTTTGGTTTCATTGGCAGACAGATTGCGTTTTATGTCCTTTCTCTGCATATTATGCCAGAAGGTTCCTTTGCAGAAAATAAATTTATAGTCGCTAGCTGGTAAAGGTCTTTCCGCAGCAGTCTTGCAGAAACATTTTCAGAGCGATCCCTCCCGTAGCGGTGGCATCTCTCAGCCGTCTCTCCCGCCACCGGAGGTGACAGCCTACCTGCAATATTTTCTGCTACTTCTTTCTGTGGTAATTTTCCAGACCACGTCAAGGAGAAACTGCAATTTGTAAATGGAGAAGTCTTGGATAACTTGGTCCAAACTATTCTGCTGACTTGAGCTATGCGGTCTCATAAAAATGCTTTTTTTCAGGTAGGAGCTGTCAGGTTTATTTGATTATGGATGACCTTTGTATATGTGCTCAAATGCATACGTGTATGTATGCACGTACATATTTACTCTTCAAAATGACATTCGAGCAAAGAACAAACCACTTGTGTGTTCATGACACACTTGGTGCCGTTTGATGACAAGGAGTGCTGCAGCCATTCTGTGGGTAGCAGTGCCATTGTATAACAAAGCCATCCCATGTTTCGATGACATTATTTTGGGGGTTTGCAGAACTGTAATCAGTTTTATGTATGTAAGCTGTTCAAGTTATTTAACAGTCACTCAAATCTGCCATTCTACATGCTCCTTTTTTTATGAATAGAGGTAGGCAAATGAAAAATAGCCTAGCAATCAGAAACTGTTCTTCACAAAAGGTTAGTGGGGAAAGTGGAGATGTGAAAGTATTTTTAAATAGCAGAGATAGTCTTTGGCGTGATAAAAAAGGCAACATTTTTTGTCTCACATTCAATTAAACTGAAAAAAAAACAAACCCCAGCCTTTGGAAATAATGAAAATTAAAACTGCTATTGTCTCCCCTGTTGGAGCATTCTGAAAGGAATTTTAAAAAAAAGGCCAACTGATTTGCTGTAGTTTGCTGAATTCCACCTCTTGATATTTTGCAAGAACAGAACATTGTCTAATACCAAAGCAAGAATTTTGTCTATGCGTTTATTGTGTTAATGTGGTTAGAAAAAAGTGCTTTAAGATTTTGTTGAGGCTTATCCAGTAAGATGATGTATTGAGATGACTTGCATATCTTAATAGCAAATTTTTCATCTTGCTAATAAGGAGGAAATGTAAAGAATATTATCAAAATAGTCTGTCTGACATGCAGAAAATGTTAAACTTTATCACATTGCAACAAAAATAAACTCATTTATGGCCGCACAGAAAATGATTATGCCTTGTGTTTGCCTGCTATAAATTTGATTTATTCCTGTAGTAATTACAGTCGCTGATTTGGTAAAAGTTGAAAACATTTTTTTTTTTTTTCCCCAAGCGTAACAAGACTTCTGCGTTCCCATTGCTGCTGCACTGCAACACTTTGAACTTGCTTAGCAGACATGACAAAAGGTTTTAATTAAAATACTAGTGAGATAAAAAAAATCATTTGTCTGCATTAACTTTGTACATTTCTCCATAATTCTTTAATTCTTGTAATAAAAGAAAAATACCATGACTGAGATAAAAGGTTGTCCTCCCTCCTTACTCCCCTCCTCAGGAAAAGATTGTGTTGGAGCTCTGGGGTGTGCTGCTTAATCCCACTGCAGGCTATAAAGTACTGCTGAGATGTTACTTGTTGGTGAGTGGATGAGTAGGAGGTACTTAGGAGGATTCATTCATCAGCA